>NW_027117301.1:0-240513 GCF_038021145.1 Phyllosticta citriasiana
CCCTAACCCTAACCCTAACCCTAACCCTAACCCTAACCCTAACCCTAACCCTAACCCTAACCCTAACCCTAACCCTAACCCTAACCCTAACCCTAACCCTAACCCTAACCCTAACCCTAACCCTAACCCTAACCCTAACCTAACCCTAACCCTAGCCCTAGTTAATATAAGCGTAAATAGATCTAGCTTTATCTATCCTTAACTTCTTCTATAACTTAGAGAATTAGGGATTAAGAGAAAAAAGATTACTAGTAGGAACCTTAAAGTCTCTAGGTTTAACTAATATATAAATAAGTAACTTAATTTTATTTATTAATTATAATTCTATTTCTAATATTAGCTAGTTATAATATATACCTTTATACTAGATATTAGGCGCTATAATATTATTCTAGGCTACTAGGTCCTTATATATTATTATATTCTTCTAGATTACTATAACTAATAACTTATTTAGTTAGATCCTTTAGACTAAATTTCTTTTTTAAATTTTTTAAATATTCTAAAATTATCTATATAAAGTAAAGTTTTATAGATAAACTAATTAATTTCTTTAATATATATCTCTAATAATATTAAAGTTAATAACTAAGAAACCTTTTTTACTTCTCTTATAGAAATTAACCTACCTATAAAAATACTAATAGAAGTAGTAGATCTTTATTCTATTATACTAGATAATATTAATAAAGCTAATAAAGATAAAGCCTTTAATAAATACCTTAATAATTATTTACCCTCTAAGTATAAGAACTACTATAATATCTTTTTAAAATAAGAGTCTAACTAGCTACTACCTTCTTATATAGGAGTTAATTATTAAATTTCTCTTATATATAAGAATTCTCTATATCTACTAATAAGTCCCCTCTATAGAATATCTCTAGAATAGCTTACTATAGTAAAGAAATATATCTAAGAGAATTTAAAGAAAGGATTTATTACTAAGAGTTATATACCCTATACCTCTCTAGTATTAGTAGTAAAAAAACCTAGAGGTAGCTAGTAAATTTATATTAACTACTAATAGTTAAATAATTAAATAAAGAAGGACTTATATCCTTTACCTCTTATCTTAGAACTCTTATAGAGAGTAGGTAAAGGAAAGGTCTATATAAAACTAGATATTTAATAAGCTTTCTATTAAATCTAACTTTAAGAATAGTCTAAAGAATATACTACCTTCTATATAAGATATAGACTATTTAAATACTACGTTTTATCTTTTAGGCTAAGTAATAGGCCTACTACTTTTTAATATTTTATTAACTAAGTTCTCTTTAACTATTTAGATAATTTCGTTATTACTTTTATAGATAATATTCTTATTATTTCTAAAAACCTATATAATTATACTTAATACGTTATTAAAGTTCTATAATAATTATAAAAAGTAGGACTATAAGCTAATATAAAAAAGAGTAAGTTTTTAACTACTTATATAAAATTCTTAGGATATATTATCTCTACTAAGGGTATATTAATAGACCTATAAAAAATTAAACCTATTTATACCTAGTAATTACCTATAACCCTCTAATCTCTTTAGTCTTTCTTAGAATTCTATAACTTCTATTAGAGATTTCTTCCTAACTATAGATAAATTAGCTAGCTACTAGAAAAACTATATTTAAAAGTAAAGTAGTAATAACTTAGGCTAGTTAAGGAAGAATCTTTTAGAAACCTTAAGAAACTAATATATAGTAAATTACTACTTATAAACTATAATCTAACTTTAGATACTTATATAGAAATAGATATAAGTAATAGAGTAGTTATAGGAGTCCTATTATAATATTAAGAAAATTATAAATAGAAACTAGTATCCTTTTATTCTAAGATAATATTAGATACTAAACTCTACTATAGAATACCTAATAAAGAACTCCTAGCTATTATATAAGGACTAGAGGAATAGAGATCTATACTTATAGGCCTTTATAAACCTTTTCTTATAATTATAGACTATTAAGTATTAGAATACTTTACTTCTAAGCACTAATTATCTATATAATAAGTAAGATAGACTAAGTAACTTACTAAGTACTAAGTCTAGTTTACCTACTAATTAGGAAAGGAAAATATTATTATAGATATTCTTATAAGAAAGTAAGAGTAACTTAAGACTTAAAAAGAGAAAGTAAAGACTATATAAGAGTAGTATCTTATTTCTACTTTCTAGGTAGTCCTACTTATAATAATAGAGCTAGAAGTTTCTCTACTAATAATTTTCCTTAATAAACTTCTCTATATAAATAGAGAAAACCTAGATCTTAAACTATAGAGAGAAAAAGCCTATCTTTAACTAGAAAATAAATTATATTAGAAGCTATAGGATAGATTACTTCTTTACTATAGTATATTAGTTATTTCTAACTAGGATAACCTTTATATAAGAATAATTAAAGTAATATATACTACTTATATTACTACCTATCTAGGAATTAATAAAATATAAAAGCTATTATAGTAATACTATTACTAGTCTAGCTAGACTTATATAATTAAGAGATATAGCTAAAACTACTATATTTACTACTAGAACTATAAATTTACTAATAAGATACCTAGCCTTCTATATTCTCTACTAATTCCTAACTATTCCTAGTAATACCTAGCTATAGATTTTAAAGAGATACTATAAGACTAAAAGGGATTTAATTATATTCTTATTATTATAGACTAGTTATTCTAAAGAACCTTTAGTTTACCTTATATAAAGAAAATTAATAATAAAGGAGTATCTTAACTTTTTTATAATTATATCTACTAAATTTTTAGAAATCCTAAAAGTATACTATTAGATTAAGGTTCTTAGTTTATCTTAGTCTTTATATAGGAGCTATATAAGTTAACTAGTATTAAATAATACTTTAATTTAGCCTATTACTCTTAGATAAATAGAATTACTAAGATAGTAAATTAGGTTCTTATATACTAACTATAACCCTTTATTAATTACTACTAAAATAACTAGTCTAATCTTCTACTATTAATAGATTTAGCTTAGACTACCCTTCTATATAAGGCTATAGGTCTTATACTAGTAGAAGTAGACCTTAGCTTTATACTATATATATATTATAACTAGACTACTTATATAATAATAACTACTTTATCTAAAGGTAGAATATAGTCTATAGCTTAGTCTCTCTAAAAAAGAAGATAAGAAGCCTATAAGTATACCTATAAATTAATTTACTAATTATAAGAAAAGAACTACTAATAAGCTAATAAATACTATTATATACCTAACTTTAATATTAGAGACTTTATTTATATTAAGAAGACTAGCTAGATAATAGACTAGCTAAATCTAAAATTAGATACTCCTAATATAGGACTATTTAAGATTACTAGAATAAAAGGATATTTATACTATTAGGAGGTTAAGATATAGATATATAAGTTAACTCCTTTTTTATAGTAATAATTAGTTATAGTAAGCTAGTCTTATAATAGTAGGATTAAAGTACTAATCTAAGTAAGTATATATAGAGAATTAGTACTTTAAGCCTAATACTTTAACTATAGGATCTATCTAAGAATATAAATAGTTAGAAACTATAATAATACCCCCCCCTTTACGCCGTTAAATATAGCGCTAATCTACTATATAAAAAAAAAAAAAAAAAAAAAAAAAAAAGGAATAGTAAGGAAAGGGTATAGGCTAAGATAGCTACTAGAATTACTATAGTAGCTTACTTATTAGTAAAGCTATAAGAGATAAGGTAGGCCTAGAATTCTTTATTACTAGAGTACTTATAGAGGATATAGCCTAGGTTAGGGAGGTTTCTAATATAGATAAAGACTAGGTAGTAGAACTACTTAATAGGGAGAATAAGACCCTAGCTAGACTTATACTTATTAGATAGCTAGCTAAATAGTAGGATGTTAGTACTAGTAGAGTAGATAAGGAACTAGGTCTTATAGTTAGGTAGGCTACTAGAATAGTTAAGGATAAGACTATCTATAGCCTTAATTATATTACTAAGGGAGAGGGATAGAAAGAGGTAGGTATTAGAGTAGTAAATAATAAATATATTATACTCTAGCTTATTACTATAGATCTACTATAAGTAGATATAGTAGTTAGTAATATAGCTAGGTAATAGGTAGCCCTACTAGACTATAAAGTACTTATTAATACTAAGGTAAGGAAATAGGGGTAGGGTATAGATTAAATAGTACTAGCCTTAGGGTAGCTTAGTAATACTAATAGTAATAAGTATATATAGCTTAGTAGGTAAGATCTAGTATATATTATAACTAGATATAGATAGGGCGTTATAAGGGGTAAGACTAATAATAATCTTATCTATAATAATCTAATACTAGATAGAGCTAGAAGGAAATAGACCTAAGTAGTTCTTCTCTTTATCCTTAGTATTACTAAAGTTAGGGAAGGGGAGGATTATACTACTAGTAGTAGTAATAATATTATAGATAGAGTTATTAAGGTTATTCTAACTAGAGCCTAATATAATATAAAAGTAGTAACTATAGAGCTTAATACTAAGGAGGTCTTTAATATTACTAAAGATTAGAGGGATATAGAGAGTAGTACTAAAGTAAGGGTTACTAGGGTAAGTATTAGAGTAGGTAGTAGAGTTAGCCTTATTAGGAGGAGGGGGATTCTTAAGCTTAGTAATATAGTTATATAAGTTATATAAGTAGTTATTATTAGTATCTATAGTATAGTAAGATAATAAGGTTATAAGGTAGTATAGTTATAAAGATTATAGAGTTAATTAAATAGTAAGTAGAGTATAAGTAGGGTTTAGTAGTTCTAGACCTTATAAAGAGGATTATTATAGGTAGGCTTATATAGTTAGTATATATTACTAGTAGCCCCCTATTAGTTAGAGTTATAATCTAGCTAGTTTACTTACTTAAGCCTAGTACTATAGCGTCTAGGTATAGGTAGTACTACTAGTAGCTTATTTAGATAATACTATTACTTATTAGACGTTCTACTACTAGGGTCTACTATTATTTACTTATTATTTAGTAGTACTTCCTTACTTCTAACCTAAACTTATTAACTAGCTTTAAACTTATTAACGGCTACTATATCTTTAAATATAGATATTAGTTTCTATATTAGTCTTATATACCTAGTCTACTTTACTAGGAACTCTTAGTAGTTTTAACGCTAATACTTATCTAGTATATATTCTACCTCCTACTTATTCTTATTATTAATAATAACTATAGATAGCTAATAGTCTATATATACCTAGCTTAGTAAGGCGTTATTAAATACTAGTTATAGTAGGTCTATATTAAAGATATTATAGATAGTACCTAGTATATCTAACTAGTAGGCCTTATTTAAAATAACTTACGTTATAGTATACTTTACTAACTAGTAATCTAGCTTCTAAATAGAACGGTCTATAGATATATTATAGAGGCTTAACTAAACTTTATTACCTACTTTATATATAGGTAAGGCGTTATAATAGTAGTTTACCTACTACTTCTAGGCTATCTAGAACGTAGTTATTATATTTTCTACCTAAGTAGTAGCCTCTTAGATCTTTATTACGATAGTATTACCTTATACTACTAGTATTTATAGGTTAGTAATATACTAGGGGACTTCTAAGAGTCTTATTTATAAGGGGTTAGCGTAATAACTATATAATAAGAAGAATAGGCTAAGGTCTATAGTAGCTAATATTCTATTATTTAACGTAAACTTAATAACTAGTAAGTAGTTAGCCTAGTTATTCTATACTTAGTTAACTAATATAGCTAATATCTACTCTACCTCTATATTTACTCTCTTAGTCTAACTATCTATCTCTAGGTAGTAACCTATTAAGAGACGCTACTAAATATTTAATAGTTTATAGACGCGTTCCTATAAAAGACTTATAAACTATAGGCCCTAGTCTAATATAATAGCGTTAGGTAACCTATAGTACTAGTAGTATATTTATAGAAATAATACTACTACGACTTTAGCTATTAGGTTATAATAGGGTTCTAGAATTACGCCTTTTAATAGCCTATCTATAATAACTAGTATATAGGTATTCCCCTTACTAGCTATAAGAGGGCCTATAAAATCTATAGATACCTCTTACTACTATTAATTTAGAACTAGGAGTAGTTAGAGTAGTTCTTACTTATAGTCTCTCTAGAATTTAGTTACTCTATAGATATTATAATTACGCCTAAATCGCTTTACCTACGCGTTATAGTTTAGCTAAAATAACTTAAGATAGTAGAGCTAGGATACTATCTTATTATTACTAGAGTAGATTACCTCTAGAGAGTTATATATTATCTAGAGGATACTAGTTTATAGGGGTTTAGAATCTAGTACCTATAAGTAACTATACTAATAAAGGTTACCCTTATTATCTACTATTAAGTTAGATATTAATATCTTACTAAGAGAGAGCTCTACTAGTATTATTCTACTTCTACTAAGTACTACTATCTACCTATACTCTAGTAAAGAGAATCCTCTAACGCTATAGTAAATAACCCTTATCTATATAAACTAATTTATCCTTATCTATCCTATTCTCTATTTTAATTTTATTCCTTATCTTTTATACCTCTACTCCTCTTTCTTCTCTTTAGTAGGAATTAGAGCTAACTTCTTAAGTTTAGGCCTTATTATACCTTTAATAGAGCCCTAGAGAAAGTTATTAACCTAGTTATCTATTATATAGTAAAGAGTAAGGTACTCTCTAGGCTATATCTTATTCTTATATCTTTTATATTAATTAGAAGGATAAGTACTAGTAAGGTTACTTATAGTATAGTTAAGGTTACTAGTACCCTAGATATAGTTTACGTAATAACCCTATAAGAAACCTAGTAACTTATAGTAACTATAGAAGATATAAGTAGAGAGATTATCCTAGTACTTAGTATAACTAGTAGCTTAATTAATACCTATATATTAGATTAAGTAAGTATTACGTAAAGAGCTATAAGATTCTATAGATATAATATTAAAATAATCCTTAGAAACTAGGATAATAGTATAATAAGCTAAGTTACTAAGGCCTAATATATATATTATATATTAGCTAGTTTTATTACTACTAAGGGATTTCTATAATAAGTTAGCTATTACGTAAAGATAAGTAAGTAGTAATATATACCTTAGCGAGTTTTTTAAAGGCCTTATATAGGATAAAGACTATAATCTTATTAGAAGTATCTACCTCTAAGTCCTAATCTAAAGGTTCTACTAGTAATTCTATAGGTAAAGTAGCTAGATAAATAATACTACTATTATTACTTTTATATAAAGGTATACTTAGTAGTATACTAATATAATAGCTACTAGAACGTATATATAAAGGTAAAGTAGGTAAATTAGCTTATATAACATTTATATAAGGATTTATAGGTAGAATAGTAATATATACTAGCTCTTAGGAGCTAGGTACTATACCTAGACTAGTTAGCTTTACTTTATCTTTTTAAAACTCTAGATATATAAATAATTAGCTAATTATATATAACGTCTTATATAATAGTCTTAAGTTACCTTAGTATCCTCTTAAGGTATTATATTACCTTTAGGGCGCTTAGAGTAATAAAGTTAATTAGATACTATTACGTAATAATTAGTTAAGCGTTTTTAGACCTAATATAAATAGGAGGACTTACTATTATTACTAGAGTTATTACTAGAGCTAGTTACTTAAGTAAGAGATAGGCTAAGAGTAATAGAAAGATATAATAAGAAAGATTAGTAGTAAGAAAGGTTAGTAGTAAGGAAGGTTAGTAGTAAGGAAGGTTAGTTAAACTATAAACCTAATAATAAGATATATCTAGTAGTTCTATACTTTACGCCCTTACTAAAATAATACTAGTTAGTTATCTATATAAGTACCTAATAAGCTAACTTAGACTTCCTATTAGGGGGGGAAATATTATAATAGCTATTAGATATAATAGCTATTAGATACTAGTAATATAAGTATATTATAACTACGCCCTTACGTAATTACTTAATAAGCTAAAGCTAATCTAAACTAGCTAAGCTATATAAGCTAGTAGTACTAATAGATAATAAATACTACTAAGGATATATAGCCTACTTAATAGCTAATAAAACTTTATATAGTAATAAGAAGATTAATTTCTTATCTATTTTAATAACGTAACTAAAGTAGTAATTTACGTAGTAAAGAGAGAGTTTAGTTCTTATTTTACTTCTTATATAAATATATATAGAAGATAGAAGAGTATATAGTATCTTCTATATTTATAATAATTAAGAAGACTTTACTTAACTTTATCTTTTAACTACTTAACTTTAATTAAGTTCTTTTTAATTTTATATATATCTAACTAAGTAGATAGCCTCTAGGCGAAAGCCTATATATTAGCCGCTTAATAATTCGTAATAATATTTTCTAGTAGAAGATATTTCTTTCTTAAGGTATATTAAAGATTTTATACCTTATAGAGGTCTTTAGAGTATAAAACTCTATATACTTATAGTTTTAGGCATAATCTATAAGTATATAAAGTATTAAAGTCTATTAGTTACTAATAAGCCTAATATACCTAATAGAAAGTAGGAAGTTTATTAGAGTATTAATATTTTCTCTAATTACTTAGCTAGGAGTAAAGATATAAGGAATCTAATTTTAGATCCTTATCTACTAAGTTTTTTTCTTTAAAATAGTATACTACTTTACTTACTAAGTAAAGAATTTAGCTTAATATAGGTAGAAAACGTTTTAAAGTATTATAAAGTTTTAGTATTCCTTATACTAAGATACTAGTAGGATCTAGTATAAATAGGTAACGCTTAGGCCTAATATAGTATAGAGGCTATATAACTATACCTTATATTAACGTAGTTAATAGAAGTATAAGGAAATTAAGAGAATAGTAGAGAATTAGTAGTAAATAAGACTATTCTAGACCTTAAGAAGGTTCTAGAATAGAATCCTAGGTAGATATAGGCCTAATAGTTCTAGGAAAAATTTAATAGGCTAAGAGTCTAAGAATAGAGCTTAGAATACTAGTTCTTACCCTTAAGAATATCTTACTTATATAAATAAGTAGCCTTTTCCTATACTTCTTTATAAGTTTAGCTTAATAGCTATCTACTAAGATAGTCTTACTAAGTCTTACTTATAAGAGTAGTCTAGTATAGAAAGAATAGTATATTTTTTCTTAAGAATATAAGTAGGAAAGAAAGTAAAATCCTACTTATAAATTATAAGGTAAGCTATATAGTAATCTATAGATTACTATTAGCTAGGCTTATAACCTATTAGTAGTATTCTATAAGAATAAGTAATATCTTTATTATATACTATATAGTAGATAGTTTATAGTAGAGAATATAGTAGATTCTTTACTATAAGAGAACTTTCTTAAAGAATTAACTAGTAGACTACCTAAGAGTATTTATATAGAAGAACCTATAGATTCTAGAGAGTTCTATCTCTAGGTAATTAGTAATAGGTTCTTCTATTAATAGAAGACGATTTCTAATTAATCTAGACTAGAAGATTCTAGGCCTTAGTAATAAGATAATCTAGAATAAGGGCTAGAATCTAAAAGAACCTATAGAAATAAGTTCTTAGTAATAGAAGAGGTCTAGAAGGGTCTAGAGTAGTCTAGACTTATTCTTAGACCTCTAATAAGATAGACTATAGTAATCTCTTAAATTCTAATAGTAAGATACTTCTTCTTAAGAGAGCCTATATAAGCTATATTCTTACCTATTAGCCCTATACCTAGACTAGATACTAGATAGTAGTTAGCTATTTTAAGAGTATTAAATAAAAGGATAAGGGTATAGATAAGATTAGCTTTATAGACCTTATAAGAGAAGATTAAAGGGCCTAAGAGGCTCTCTCTTAGTAATACTAAGGTATTTCCTATTTTAGCTAGACTATAACTTTATTTTATAGCGTTCTTATATCTCTTAGACTTTAGAATTATTCTATTCTAGAGGGGTAATATAAGGTAGTAGGGCTAATACTACTATACTAACTAACCTAAAAAGATATAGTAAGATAGTAGCTATCTTACTTAGTTAGTCTATATATTAGAGTAGTAGTATAATAGGTAAATTATACTAAGATAACTCTACTATATATACTTAATATAATATCTTAAATATCTTATAAGGTATAGTAGTAGTAATATTAGTAGTAAGCTATTAAGTACGTTTATAATTACCTAATTCTAGTTATATAAAGTAGTTATTTAAGTAGATAGTTATAGGGAATAAGATAGTATCTTCCCCTTATTACATGACTAATTACGTATACGGACGTACCTACTTATCCGTGATTCATCGTCACGCGATAGCGTCGTATACCTATACCTAACCTTACTCGATTAGGACACCGTATGTCTAGATTGCGGCAAACTACAGCGTTCGCAAAGCCGTCAAGATGGCCTCGACGCGCAGGAGCCTCGCCATGCCATGCCTCGAGTCGACGAATTGAAGGCGATTCCTATGATGGGTGGCCGTGTCCCCACATGACGGGGCTTCTTTCCTCCCTACCAGCCATGAGCGGCTGGTTGCCAACATTGAAGAAGACAGCGCCGAGAACAGCCGCACGAGCCCACTCAAACTCGCACCCGATGGGATCAGTGTCGCTGTATGCACCGAGCGGATAGCAATCCAGCACTCTGATAGCAGCGCGCCTCATGGCGGCGAGTTGCTCCAGCACATCTGTGTCAAGGAAGACCTGGACGCGTTCGTTCATCCAGCGGCGCAGGTATTCGACTTGGTCCAGTGGGTTTATCGGGAACGGAGATTTGACGGTGCCCGAGTCCGTGTCGGCCATGTCGACAATCACGCGCCGCGTCAGCTCGTCTCTCATGGCGGCAAACTGTTCGTACGTCGAGTCTTGACAGGGCGTCGTGATTACGTCAGGTCCAATGTGCGCTGCGACGGCCTTGCGCGCCAAATGTCCCAAGACAAGGAACCGAGAAAGGTGCATCTCGTGGGTCCTGGGCTGGTGCTTGAGCGCCTTTTGCAAGAGCGAGACCATGTCAAAGAAGATGGAGTTTGTTTTGGAGAACTGCATCCGCCAGGTCGAACTGACAGGCGTTGAGACGCTAGGAGCTTGAAGAGTTGGAAGGTTGAAGATCAAGATGTCTTCGTAGCGCTGACCCGTACCCGATGTGCCTGGACTCGCGAAAACACTCGACGGTGATGAAGCAGCAGACTTGGCCGCGCGTGCGAGGTCCAGCATCTCTGCTGTGCCGATGGCCTCGGTTGCTTGCGTCAGCTCTTCCAGGTGCTTCTTGGTGACTCGCTCACGGGGCGGCGATGCTGAAGCCTTGCGTTTCGGCGTTGAGCAGACTCTCCACTCGAGCTTCTCATCGGGCGAACCACCGGCAACGGTCTCGGGCGCCGGCAAGCCAAGACCCATGTATGGGCCGGCAGTGTACTCGGTGTACTCGGGCGGCTGGTCCTCGACATAAGGGTTCCAACAGCGTGCCTTGCCCTGTCCCAAGTCGTCCGTCGTAACAGGGTAAAGATCCCAGCGGTTAACAAGCTTTTCGCCGCTTCCCTCTGGGTCATCGAGACGAAGGGCAACTTCACGCAAGCTTTCCCGTTGCGCCGCCGCGACCAAATCCTGCATCACAGAATGAATTTTCCCATCCAAGCCCTTTGCAACGTAGACGTGGACCATCTTAGTTTTGGTCAGATTCCGCATGCACTCGACCAGGTACCCCGGCACGTTATCCAATGGCTTTCGCGCCGGTCTTCGACAAGGGGGCATGACGGCGAAGGGAAAATCGTTGAGCGAAAAGGCGAGGTGAATCTGGTCAACCGAGAGGGCCACGTTTTTGGAGGCATGAGACATGTTTTGCATTTCGACAGAGGCGTCTGTCACGGGCAGGACCAACGACACATCTGTCTTGGGCTTTGATGTCGATGAACGACGTTTCAGTCGTAGATTCAAGAATACCAATTTGCGCGAAACGTCGTCGGTATCCTGTCCGATCCAAAGAGTGAGGGGTGTTTCTGAACAGAGACCACCATCGTTGCCTTCCCCCAAGCGACCGAGGTACCGATCCATTGCTGTTTCTTTATCGTGCCATTGTATCACCGCCCGTTCCCCAGAAACCTGCCAATCGATCCTTGTATCCCAAAAGTCGAACATCGTCTAAGCCGGCGAGAGTAGCGGGTATTGGAGACCAGGATGGGCAAGATGAATCGAGAGCAAGACTGGCGAAGGTTAGAATGGCATGGAAAGCGTGATGTAGCGTCAAACCTGATCCAAGCAGAAATCGAGGGCCAAAATCGAATTGCGGCGTCGGTATGAGGGCTTCCTAGATGTTGTCAACAAATACGCGACGTCGTGCGACTTGCACGAGGGTCGGCGTCAACACGCGCGGCTGGCAAGACACCACCCACTCGACTTCCTCTTCTCCGTGCTGGTGTCAACAAACGCGGCCAACGGGGCACCCTTGGTGAAGTCGAAACGAGTCGATGACGTTGCGGCTTGCAAGGGCGCTGGCGTCAACACACGCCGCTAACAGGGCACTTCTGAAGGTCGGAGGTCTGCAATCCCAAGAGGCACCATCAGCGCATATCGCGGCTATCGGGGCAACCTCTCGATCACGTCCCAGGCGTCGAAGACGTGGGGGGGGCGACAACAAAGAAGCGCAAGCGTCAACACACGTGCGCTGACGGACTCTCTGGATCGTGAGTGGGGGTAGGTCAAGCAGGGCGTTGAAGCAGGAGGCTGAAAGAGGGGAAGAAGAGGCACGTCAGAAATCAGCTGCGAGGATGATGATGATGATGATGATGATGATGATGATGATGATTTTGATGGAGGTGATGGAGGTGATGGTGGTGTGGTGGTAGGGAGGGAGGGTGGAGAGGCTGGGGAGACGGGAAGGGAACGGGAGCGACCGAGGAACTCAAGTGGGCGGTGAGTCATCACGGATCGGCCAAACCAAAACACCCGGAGACTCTGCCCGCTCGTTGGCCTAGCGCGCACACTCCACTCGGACTGCACCACTCCTCAGTTTCCAGACAAACACTCGACCGGCCCTCACGTTCTCACCTCGTTTCGCTCCACCCTCCCAATCGTGCAACCCCCCAACCAAAATGCGACAAAACTTCCACTGGTCGGCGGCCTGCACGGTGCGCGGCTTACTTCCGATCCGCGGCCAACAAGGCACCTGTGACAACAGCAAGGGCCAGAGCCACAAGGAGCTCGATGGCGGCGAAAGAACAAGCTGATCGGTGACAACAAACGCGTCCATGACTTTCGCTGAAACCTCTCCTCTAACACAACACGCCCACCTACCTCGGCATTCCGAGCCTCCCTGTGCATTCCGTGTCGCTACTTTCCCTGCTGCGCTGTCTGTCGGGCGGCTGCCGATTCTCACAGCACCCAAACCTCGCAAACGGCCGGAATGTAAGGTCGCACCACGCAATCGGCCTCGATCCCATCAACCTTGACACGGGCAGGGACCAGTCGCGCCATACATCGGAAATCGAAAGAGCATTCTGGTGGGTCCCCTTTGAAAGATTGATTGCGGTGGTTGACGCTTTGGTGCCGCCTTGTACAGAGAACCAACAGCCGCACGAAATCCTGCGCAAGATGCCAACCTCGATAGCGCGTTGCCGCCGGCCGCTTCAGCACCCTTGGTTGGAAGGAAATTGGAATGATATGCGACGTATGAACGGGTCCAGGGTCGCGGTCTCGCGAGCGGTGGCAACGTACATCATGGTCTCCCAGAGCGTCAGCGGATCAATTGTCTGCTTTCCTGAGGCGTAGGTGCCAGCGAAGCAACCAACCGGAAAGCCCGAACGCGCGGCAATGGCGGAATCGGCGGTCGCAACGCCACCAGACACACAAGCAAAGGGCTCGGCCAGGGTAAACCGCCTCGGCGGCACCGTAAGAGGAAGCATCCCGCTCGCAACTCCACCAGGCTCACAAGCGAAGAGATCAGTCAGGGCGACTTGGCCGTTTGCCGCAACCCTCATACTGGGAGGGCGAGGCCTGTCCGAGAGTCTTTCAGTAGGAAGGGTCCGACTTTACCTACGTCAACATGCCCAGCCGCGCTCAGCTGTACCACAAGACGAAGCATCCTGCTCGCAACTCCAAGCAGACAGTTCGCGGCCATTGTCGGTGGGGCGTTGAGAGCCAGCGGTCCACGGCGGCTGCCAAAGAAAAACACACGGACGGGGAAAAGTTGGGACATGCAAGACTCGCTGCTCTTGACGCTTTTCTTACAGCAGCACCTCCTCGTCCGCTTTGACCAAATTCCGACGCTCGAGACGGAGCCTCGTCAACCTACACAGTGCCATACTTCCTGGTCCTTTTTCCACGAACCATTCCACGACATCGCGCCAACGACTCACTGCCGCCACCCTCCAGGCAAAAAAGCGCCAAACACATCCTATCCCGTCTCTTATGCCTAAGACGCTGTTTACCTTCGCGGTCCCGACAGCCGACTTGAGCGACATGGGGTTCGACCTGATAATGGCGCGCGAATTGTCCACGTCACGTACTACATGCAGCGTGTGCGTCTCCCGTGGGCCGCGACCCTACACAAAACGTGTGAGAAGTAGCGCGCGCTGCGGTGGACATAGCAGGCAACTGTCAAGTAAGCCGTCAAGTGGTTGGTCCAAAGAGTAGGAGGAATGATCTCAATCACTGCATACTCGGTCGAGCAGGACCAACGCCAGGCCCTCCGTGAGAAGCGTTACGCTCTTCTTGATCCTCTCGCCGTTTAACTCGATCCCCCGTGGTGGCGGTACGTTCGCAAAGGTGGGCGTGGCAGACAAGCGGCCTTGAAGAGACAGTCCCTTCCCAGCATCGAAATGGCCGCTGCGCCTGTGAGGTCAAAAAGCAGTGATAAGGGGTGCAAAGGCATCTGCAGTATCCCGACCGCTACGTCGCTCGAATCGCGACAACGATGGGCCCCTGGCCGCGTCGAGAAGTCGGCTTCGAAATGGCATCAACAACCTCTTCTCGACCACCCACAACTCATTCTTCGCATCACTTCGACTGATCGTCCTGAATGAGCTGGACGCCCTCCCGCTGCACCACCAGAATCACGGTTGATTTGACCAGCTGACCCAATTTGCCAGTTTCTCCACCCGCGTTCATCAACGGGTGGGTCGACTTCATTCGGCGGCACGGAATATCGATCTTTACCTGACGCCGGACTAGTAACATCAGCATCGCCCAGAGCAGTAACAAGGACAAGACGGCAAAGGCCGTCGAATCGCAATCGTGCCAGCAAGAGGTGTGTGCGAGAGACTAAATCAGGAAAGCATCACGTCGACCAAGGCAGCACATCACCACGTCGCGGCTGACCGCGTTTGGAATCGCCCGGGCTGGCCGGGCCGGCATCCGATACGGTCCTGCGCTGGCCAGGCGATATTTCGTTGCGGCCACCTCATCCCACGTGCATCAACCAAGGCGCGTGCATGGTATGGAGGATCTGCGGTGGAGGTGCTGAACACGACGGACAACCAGCTGGCTAGCTCTATCGAGGAGACGCGGCACCAGTTCAAGACATTCATTAATTGGGAAAAGCGAGTTTCGAGGCTGGGTGCTAAAATAGCGAAAGCCTTCCAAAATCACTGCGCAGCTCTGGAGTCTGAGAGTGCCAGGCAAGCCGAGGCTTGACAGCAGGCACTTGCAAAGGGAGCGCGCCGGCCAAGGCGGTGGTGCAGTGGCCGGCGATTGACTGGAAATTGGCAATAAGCATGTCGGATCGCTGAACAAAGAGCCCTTGATCTCGCGTCGTGTGCGGTGTATTGGCTGACGGTTGTTTGGTGTTGAGATTGCGTCGCGTCGGGCCGTACACTAGGTATGGGCTGAGTTGTCAAACGCCGACGTCAAACCAACTAAGAACAACACCAAGACGACCTTCTTCTCCATCATCAACGACACGGTCCGCAGCACCTCACACCGAATTCCCGTATTAAGGACGTATTTTCCTTGCTGTCGTCCGGCGTTCACCCCAACGCGACCAGCCGCGCCTCGCGACTTGGGCTCTGAGAATGCGGTAAACAGCGCGCCGACGCCCTGAAGCAGTGCAACACCCTCTACGACCTGCACAGGGCCAGCTACTGCAATACTCTACGACCTATGGTCGGTGCCTTTAAACGTCCGCCGCACATGCCCAACGCCGTTGACGCATACCGCGAGCAGCTGCGCAAACATCGCCAGGATGTGGCCGACCAGGCCAAGATTAGCTTCTGAGGAGATCGCATATTGAAGATGCGTAACGGGGCGATGGAGCCGCCTGGTACCTCTTTCCCCTGGTGGAACTGTGCGTGCATAGTGTGAACGGTGGATTTGCAGCAGAAGCTCTGGGATGGAAGCAACTTAGGCGTGGTTGAAAGGTCATTGAGCGGTACTGTCTTGCCTTTCTTGAGCTTTCCCGATCTTTCTCCCTCATTATTCATCCCTCTTTCATTAGGCTTATACCTGTTTGTTGTTTTAGCAAATCATTTGCTTGGGGCAGTCATTCACCTTCGTCACTAACCAGTGTAAGACGAGCATTCTGGAATCTACAGAATCCACATGCTACTTCACTTTCCCACCACCACTTCCCACCACCATGCCTGATCCATCAGATTCGGTCGACGTCTTCAACTACCTGGGCCTCGACCCGTTTGCGCCAATCTTCCCTCCTGCGCTCCCGGAAATGCGCCGCCTGTTGCGGTCGCTCAAGCTGCTGCTGCACCCTGACAAGGCTCACACCAATCCTGATGCACAGCGTGCTCAGAATGAGCTGGGGCTTAACTATGTCGTCCTCCAAGCCATTATCGATTCCAAGCTTTCCCTTGACAACCCGGCGCAGTACGCGATGCGCCTCCGGTCGCTGCCCAAATCTCGGTGGCTGTCAACGTGGAACCCCCATGGATTTGAAAACGGCCCGCTTTTTGCGCCTCTACCATCATGGAGTCGTCGATTTGCGTCTTACAGGGGCCGCAGATCTGCTTCTCACAGCAGCCGTCGATTTCCTTCTCACTCCGTTCCGCAGCAGCCACCTATCGACCTCTCTACCTTTCCACCTCCCGGCATCCACGGTGCGCCTCGCTTTGATGGAACAGGTTCAACGCCTGCAATTATCGCGCAAGAGGCAACGAGCTTGCTCATGCGCATGGGTAGCAACATCTTACGGCGCCCCGGAGCCTGCGTTGTCATAGCGCGTCTTCAGTATAATGGCATCCCAGCCTGCGTCGCCTCGGCCACCCTGGAACCCCACGGCAGCACGTCTTGCAGCCTTCAATACGACATCTGGCAGGGTGAAAGGCGCCTAGGCATCGTGACATTCTATAACTTGGCCATGGCGGTGCGCCTTGGCTTTGGCTGTATGTTTGCGGGCATGGCAAAGGTGCAGCTTCTCGGAGTCTTCTCACGCGTCCCCCTCCTGGTCCTGGAGCTTTACATTAAGATGTTCCTGCGTCATTGGCAAGATGCCGCCTTTAGCAGGTGATAGGACTTTTTGACTACTCACTCTACCCTCAGAGGCTCTTGGTACGTTTCACTGCTACCTGAGACACTGTGCTCACAATGTTAATGAATGACTGAAGTTGGTAGCTATGATAATCAAACCATGTTTCGGACCCTTGCAACCTTCCCGGCAATCTGTTCTACAAATCCAATCGCGCTGACTGTGCAATCTGATTGCGCGAATAAAGAGATACCTGTATGACCAACATGTCTCGCACCCTTATGATCTCCCTGATCCAATCCCTGTCCAATCCATTCTAATCCAGTCCCATTTGGTATGTCTATTGAAGCAAGCTAATACTCTAGTTTAGAGTCTCATCTGAGTAAGTGCCTTCTGGAACTCCTGGAAGTGCGTCATTTCGTTTTCGACGGCTGTCCTTTCCTCCCCGCCACTGGCCATTTCGCGCAAAAACGTGTCAATGGCCTCGCGGAGAGCTCTGGCGGCATTGACAGCGCTGCGCCTAGCATGCTCGGTCGCTTCTTGCTTGCTGGCGGGCGCCGCGCCTTTGGTGACGGCGGCGGCGGACGACTCGCCCTTCTTCGTGCTTTTGTTCGCCTCAGGGACCCCAAGGCTGCGACGGGCAGCCATGGCAAGATACTCGGAGCAAAGACGCGCAGTCATGTTGGTGGTAACTGGGCGCGAGAAGGGCGTGGCCATGCGACCGTGGAAGCGCTTGTAGACGCTCTGCTTCGAGGCTACGTTGTCATTGCCGTTCTTGGTGCTTTTGTCGCTCTCGTCGCTCTCGTCGCTCTCGTCGCTCTCGTCGCTCTCGTCGCTCTCGTCATCCTCGTCAGTGCTGATGGCCCCATCTTCAGATCCGTTCTCCACTCCTTTCGAAACCATAACAGCTCTATGGTTGCCAGTCTCGGACAGTGCAGTGATAAATGTCTGGAGGCGTTTGTCGGCGCTCCGCTCCGAGGTCTCGCCTCCGGATTTGATCGACACGTACTCTTCATCAGAGGAGGCAACTTCTTCTTCCTCTTCTTCGATCTGGTGGTGCACATATCGTCAGCACCAGCGTTAGGAGAGACCAACATCTCGCAACTTACGGGGCCGAAATGGATGAGGCAGTGTGTTTTGCAGAACTTTTGGCCCGGCCGGGCGAGGTTGAGGCACCGGCTCGCCAGGTTCCTAGTCCAGGACTGGCACATCTTGCGGCCTTGCAGTTTGAGAGGCATGGTGAGTTGATGGGTTGTTGTTTTGTTATTCTTGTATCACCTTCACTGGAATGACTGGTTGATGTACAGGAGAAAAGTCTTCGGGCGTGGCCGTCCTCAGTACTTATACTGTCAGCATGCACCCATGGTGTTGGTCATAGCTTAGGCCTGGGAGGCTATGATGGAATAGACGGTCGGAGGAGGCCGATTGTGGCGACACATGTGTCGGTGGTTTTCAGACG
This sequence comes from Phyllosticta citriasiana, assembly GCF_038021145.1. Classification (NCBI taxonomy): domain Eukaryota; kingdom Fungi; phylum Ascomycota; class Dothideomycetes; order Botryosphaeriales; family Phyllostictaceae; genus Phyllosticta; species Phyllosticta citriasiana. The sequence continues at coordinate 18,863 of NW_027117301.1, forward strand.
CCGGCGATATGTCTTGAACTCCCTGTGGAAGACGGACGGGGGAGGCCGGCTGTGGCGATACCAGAAATTTCGGAAACATTCAGACGCCGACACTATGTCTTGGTTCCTTGTAGGAGCGCGGCCTACTGTCCTGAGTGTCTCTGAGGGCTGTTATGCAGCCGGTCTGCCAAATTTCTCGTCCATTCTCTGCTGTCTTTTAGGCAGATATGTTGCCCCCTTTTGGATACATCCCTCAAGCATCCAATCCTCGCCGCAACACTCACTGCCTTCTCTCCTCCCTCGTTCGTACTCATCACATTCCCTCGCACCAAGAAATCATGTCGAACAACAGCAACATTTCTCAATGCCGCGGCTTCACTCAGCACGGCTTCAAATGCCACCGCGTCGCCAAAAGAGGCCTGTACTGTTCCCACCATGCCACTATGCAGCCGATCAATCTGTCCCCGGAGCACATGGAAGTCCACACCACAACCACGGGCAGATGCGAGAACTGCCGCGACACCATGGTCATCGACGGTCAGGCGTTCGCGGCGATCTTGGCCTCGAGCCGTACCGAGCTCATGGCCCCAGTCTCAAAGGCCACTTCTTCTTCTTCTTCTTCTTCTTCTTCTTCTTCTTCTTCTTCTTCTTCTTCTCAGCTCGGAGCGGCCAATGCCGATGTCGCCGCCACGAACACCACGGATACGGACGGCCTCATCATGGAACTCAAAGAACTGATCGAGCGCCTGCCTAGGTTGGGCGATGAAATGGACATGACTTGCTTGGATGTTGATGACAGCAGCTAGGTTGCGCTGACGGCGCTCTTAGCTGCTGCTGGCAAGCTTATTGATGGTGCGAAGGTTATTCTTGACTGGGATTGATGGCCCTTGGAAGAGTCGCTCAGTGTGGTGGAGTTGTTAGCTAGCTGCGCAACTAGCCCGTGATGGTTTACCGCGAGACTAATACAATGCAATTCGTTATGTTGCTGGGCCTGTGCTCTCTCCAATATCTCTCTCCCTCTCTCTTTCTTTGATGGATAATGGATTGACTCGGGATTAAATTCGTACACAGTGTTTCGCTACGAAGGGAGACTGGAAGGTGCCCATGCCACTGGACCCCCTTTTTTCAGATACTGCCCTTCTCCCTGACTGACCAGACCTGGGCTAGACTTTAAGTTGTGTCGCCTACTATCCCTACTATCCCCACTAGGCCTGTCACATTCTCCGCTACGTCACCAAATGTGTTATCCACTCTGTCGTGATTGTGTTGCCTACTACGTCGTGGGTGCGGCGTTCTAGACGCAGCACACTAGAAACGCTCCAGGCGTGGAGGACGTGATTTTCACGGTGCAGCAAACGTAGTAGTGGGCGACACAAGTGGCAGCTGTACGTGATTTATCGCGTTAGTAGGCATGGGGGATCATTTCCCTGAAAATGGGGGTCAGCTTCTGAAAAAAGGGTCATTAGAAAAGTGAAGACACATCAACAAAAATGTTGGCGCAGATAGCAAAGCAACAGGTACGTTGATTGTTCTCTCGTTTCCGCATAACAAACTGAGAGTTAGATACCTCCGCAATCCCGCAAAATTCCCGAGTGTCGTCTAATCACGCCCTGCAAGCAACCACAAACTTTTCTTCAAGAAACCAAACCCGCCCCAGCGCGTCCCCTTATCCATCACGCCTTGCCTGTTCGGTAAGAATCTAGCCACAGGTACCTGGTCCAACGAATCTGGTCGCCAGGGCCGCGAAGCCCAAACGTGAGGGTCTGCATCATGGCGTCTTGGTCTGCGGCTTGGTCCGGGTAGATCTTTTGGAGGAGGGCGTCGAGATGCGTTCTTTGGCGCTGCTCCGGGTCCACCTCATCTTCTGAATCTTCTGGGTATGAGGTAGAATTGCTGTTGCTATTTTCGTTGGCGTTGTTGATGTTGTTGTCGGTGAGGTGCTGCTGACCTTTCGTGATTCTGCTCTGTGCAGAGCGCAAAGCAGCATCAACATCCGAGACGTCGCTGAGGTCCTCTTCGTTTTCGTTGTCATAATTATCACGTTCTTCTTCTCCGTCGTCTGTCTCCCATATTCTACCGCAATCGAGTCCAACGCGGTGGCCGTGGCGCCGCTGAACTGCATCCCACCAGCGAGCAATCCTGCGCTTCTCTCTATCCGACGGCTCACCCACATGCCCATCCCAATCCCTCCTCAGCCAGCCCTTGGTCCATGGTGGCCACACGCGATCGCGAAGCGGCTTGAAAGCGGTCGTCACCTTCGTCCACCCCAGCGCCTTGGCGATCCTTGTCTGCATGCACTCCTCGACGACGGCGGCCACCGTGGCGACGAACAGCCGTGATATCTCGGCAGAATGTTTATTTTTGTTGGCGGCTGCCGCGTTGTCATCGTCGTAGTGGTCGTCGTCGTCGTAGCGGGGAAGCAGTGCCCGGGCGAGAATATTCAATTGCTCGTGTTGCTGTTGTTGCTGTCGCTGCGGTCCGTCTCTCTTGACAATGTACACGTCTACTTCGTACAGCGCGGCCCATTGGCAGTACAGTTTGAGACATCGCAAGTGGTGGGTACGATCTCGCTGCTCTGCCACCATGGTGATGACGTGAGCTGACACGAGGCCTCTCCAGAACTGTGCCGTGGTAGGGGTGTTGGGGCGCTCTGTAAAATTGAGAACGCTTCGGGTACACGCCAAAGCGATGGTAACTGAGTGGTGATAAGGAGTAGCTGTTGTCTTATGCGGCCGGCTCATTACATTAAATCTCGGATGGCTCCGTTGGGATCTAGCGGCGCAGCCCGCCTGTCTCGGAGCCTTTTCGCTAACTGTCTGTGTGCGTGAGTACTTACTCCCTCTTACCTTTAAAGGAATCCAAGGGAAAATTGGGTCGATGATCTCTCATCGATCTTCTGTCGTCGCATCTTCATCCCTTTCTGCATTTACTTTCCTGCTTGCTTGCTTGCTTTTTCATCATACGGGCACGAGCAGCGAAACCATGTCTGAGCACGCTCCACCCGAAGAATTCGCCATGGCTCTCCAGATAATTCGCGACCTTCGAGGACAGTACCATGCATTAGGAACGGAGTACCAGGGCCAAGTCGCTACGGTGCTGGAGCTTGAACAACAATTACAACAACAACAACAATGGGAGGGCCAACGGGAGCTAGACATCACCGGGCTTCAGGCACGTCTCCAGGATCTTGTCAACCAGAACTGGCAAGCGCTGAGCCAAAACATCATTGCACGAGCGGACGAAATGCTGCAGCGTATCGAGGCCATGGCCGAGGACGTGTTCAACGCCGAGAACGTGGCGGCCCTCCTTCGTCCCCCAACTCGGGAGTCGAGTCTGCATAGCGAGTCGACGGGCGTGGCAGAGGATGAGGAGGATCAGATCAAGGTAACTTTACTCCATTGTGAAAAGGAATACAGGAGCAAAACTGACGACTACGAGGCCCGACTTGCGGCTGTAGAAAACGCCGTATTCGGAAACGACGATAGCATTCCGAGCAGCCCGGTCCTAAAGCAGCATCAGCAGCAACAGAGACAGGGACAGAGCCAGAGTTTGGATCAAATAAGCCGCGCAAAGGAGCGTCTGCAAGAGCGCATGAGCGGCAGCGGTGACGACGACGACAATTGGAAAAGGCGCGTGACTGTCCTTGAGGAGGACCTGCGCGCCCTGTACCTTCTTTTGTTGAACGAGGAGCAATGAGTGCGTGTGACCGTTTCCCTCTGTCTGTGTGCGTGTAAGAATTGGGAGGACAAGGGATGTTGTGGCCGCAGGTGTTCAGGTAGCTGATGATCGATGGTTTCCTTGGGCAAAAGAGATTCGGCGGACGGAGAGAAGACATGGAGTGGACGCTGTCAGTTTGGGCGCGTCATCCCCGCTGGAGCCTGGTGTTTTGGGCACCGTGTTCTGAACTTATCGCATCGCTTCTTCTGCGGCCCTGTTGTGACATTGTCGGGGCTACATTGGGTGCAGGATCGAGAAACTCGGAGAGTCGACCATGTACCAAGGGAGGGTTGAGGAAAAAGTAAATAGAGGAAGAAAGGTCACGATTAAGCAGTAGCATGGTGAGGTCGTTGATGTGAGGAGGGAGAGAAGGTAGCGATGTATCACGCAGGCAAAGAAACACCCATGTCATGCTTGTTTTTCCCCATAACCGCGTTTGCATTGCTACCAGTAAAGACCGACAACGACGACAACCAGCTCCCATCAGAATTGTGATTGTCCTGCTAGCTCAGCCCAGCCCAGGCGGCGAAAAGGTCATGCGCCTAATTGGGAACGGCGACAGAACGCCCGTGTTGCTGTTGGGGCGGTGCGCGGCGTCCCTGGCAGCGGCGAAGCACATGTCCTTCTCATCGTCCGACATGGCGTCCCAGGTGGAGAGGACGTCGATCGAATGCCTGCCGACGTCTTCATGGCCGGGGTAGCAGTCGACCGTGGGGCGGAAGTAGTTGGTGTTGTTGTTGGCAGCGCCAGGCTCGCACGTGTCGCCGTCCCACCACGGGTTCAGGAACCAGCGTTTGGTCCATTCAGGCCACTCGAAGAGGTTTCTTACTTGTTCGCTGGCTACTTGATTGAGTTTGGTGCTAGTGTTTGCTTGCGCATTAGCGTGTGCGAAAGAGAGAGAAGTTGTGGCAGTCAGCCGGAGGTATGGGAATAGACACACATGATGGCTTGAACCATGATCGCCATGATGGATGTATTAAGGCCACTATGCATGGTGTACATGAGCAGCTCCTTCTGCAGCTGCTTGGTACCTGCATCGCCTACACTGAGGGTAGTTTTCCACTTGTACCGAGCCGCGTAGACAAGAAACTTTTGCTCGTCCTGCGCTGTCCAATTTGGCGCCTGCGTGCCATAGTAGATGTGGCGGCCAAGGGCGCCGCGCCAGGTCTGCAAACAATCACAGCGGTTAGTCGCCAGGGGCGGATCAGGGGGCTTGAAAGGGAGGTGCCAAACGTACGTGGTTGAGAGCAGAGCTGGGATTGCTAGCCATTCTCGTGCTTGAGTCTGACTGTTGGGAATTAGGAGGAAAGGTAGAGATGGAGAAATTGAGAAGGTGGAAAGGGTAGATGTTTATGCAAACGACGTCGTGCAGCCACCCGTCGCGTCGCCTCACAATAAGACGCCCTCCGAGACAACACCCAAGCCAACGGCGGGTGCCGCCGATGTTGGTTAGAGCCTGAAATTTCAAAATTTGTATCTAATTACCAAGCTACCACTCTGTTGCAACAGAATGTGCTGGTAGTGGCAGCGATGGGAACATGGATGGGCGTTTGATGCGTATGGAAGTCTTCCCATTGCACATTGGCCCGGTTTCAAGGTTTTGCGGGGCGGTTGCTGTGTTAAATAGCTACTCCACTTCGTGTCACTTAGTCTTGGACAGAGACGTAAGGTTTGCAACCGTGCGACTGCAAAGTTCAATGAGTTTTGACGGCGCGGGCATGGAGACGCAAAGACCTTGTCGAGCCATAAGACAAAAATTGATAAGAATAATGCATCCAGATTCCAACAGACCAGCAGTGTCGGTTGCGTGCACCATGACTGGCTTGTTGATGTTGGCGAGAATAGGCTTATGGACATTGGGGCTGGGCCGCATGACAGAGAGTGGAACATTAACAAAAATTTGCTTCCGACGGGGTGTACTATAATTATGGTTGCCAGGTACAGACAAGCTTTGACTTGCACATTCAGATGGACGGCCGCGTCTTGGTTGTTGATTGAAAGAAAAGAAGTAAGTGTAGAAGCCAAAGTCGTGTAAGAGATGTCGAGCCATCTCCGGTTCCAGCAGCGTGCACGCAATGACGGGGAGTCAGCCCAAGTTATTCCTTGGCTTTCTCGCTCTCTGGCTATGGCAGTGATGCAAAAGACAAAACTGGATCAGGCAGACCCCGAGCTACTTCACGCAGCAGGACAGCACTGGAGAAGAAACGGGCGCTAGTTGAAGCATGGTGAGGGCAACAAAACCAGCAGAATTCTGTTGTTTGCTGCCTCTTCCGAGCAAAATCGGACCACTGGTGAAGGTAGGAGTGCCGCACTAAGAGACAATGGAGCGCAGAAAGGCATCGCAAAGTTTGCAGGACCAAAGAAAGACGACAGGATCAATAGGACAGCGTGGGCCTTGGTTGATGCGGCGAGTACGGACAACACGCGAAAGTCGATAATGATGCTGCTAATGATTCGCGGCGATAAAACGGGGACGATAGGTCGCAGAGCAAACAAAAAGAGCACACAGAGAATAAGTGACGCAAGGGGAGAAGAGGGTGTTGACGAGATAGGGAAGCGGATGCTCCTGGAGGTGGAGAAGGTGGACGAAGATCCTAGACGGGAGAAACACTCTTTCCAAGACAATTGAATTCCCTTCTAGACCAATCCGGCAAGTTGAAAGCCAGTGCGTAACCTGACGATACTCTCTCTCTCTTTCGTGTTGCTCATGCCCGGGAGGCCAAGGTGAGGAAATGCGGGCGTGACCTATGTAGGAGTAGAGAGGTGGTGATGGTGTCCTTGCACCGGTCCTATGATTCTACTCAGCGGAGGAAGAAGAAGCCTCCAAAGCAAAGATCCAGCAAACATACAGACAAAGTGGACTTTTGGACACGGCAGCAGCAACGTCGCATGTTCATGCCAGCGTGTAGTCTCATGGACAATAAGCTTGGCTACAGTAAATGCGGCGTCGTCGCGAAAAGTTTTCAAAGCGGCTCCTCGGTATTTAAAGAGTTCGCAAGCTCCGTCCATTTTGGCCTCTATAAGTTTCTGGGATAAATAAAAATGCGTCGCTTAGCCTTGCGACGTTTTCAACTGCATCCGCCTTGTTCGTGAGCCTTTGTATCTCAAACACGGCAGCGGCGAGGCGACCTTCTAGAGGGTTGTGTTCTCATGCTTGCCGTACATCGACTCCGGCGATGTCGATGACGGCACCCTTCCGAAGGTTCTTTGCAAGTCCTCTGGACACCCAGACATTGCCAAAAGAAATCCTCGATTTAACCTCTTGGATGCTCTTTATTACGACACGTAATACGGCGACGTTCATGTGGAATATGAAGGCAAAGACTCCACAGTCTGAACCGCCACACCACGTCGTTCCTTTCACTGACATTGCCCAAGCTGGAAATTTCGACGAACAAGTCGTCTTCTGTGCCATCTGTGAGTGACTTGACAGCACGTCGGCCTTTTTCAATGTCGCAGTCGTGCCGGAGCGGCTTCGATTGCAATGAGAATTTTTTCCGCGGCATTTGTGTTGCTGGAACTGGGGTTGGATGCGGGCAATTCCGAGCCGCCTAGAGACGTGAGTTGCTATGACAACGACTGCGGGTCCATCTTGACGGGTGCTGGCTGCATCATGGCTCTCATCGTGTCGACTCGAGTACATGCACCAGGCACCCGTAGTCCGCTGACGGACAAGATGACGACTCTCGCTGAGCCGGGATCCTGTCTGGCTTGGGCCGCGGCCATTCCAGTCGGACAGGCATACACCTACCTCTCATTTTGCAGAAACCCTCCTCAACGAGCGTGCTGCCGATGAGCCTTTGAAATACACAGAAGCGCGTTGCGCTGACGGTACGTGGCACGCCAATTCTTTGAGAAATCCCGATCGACCCACCGGCCCACTTTGAAATTTGTCGGCTGTTACCTCTGGCCCTTTCTTGGGACATTCTCCATGCCTGTGTTTCATGAAGCCGATGAAATGCGCCCTATCCGTGATGTTAATTTCGCAAACATGAGGCTGGCAGGCGCCACGAGCCGGCTATCGTCTCTTTGAGTCTACGGGATGTCGCAAAGCTGGGTCGTAGTACGTTGGAGGACCTGGCAACGGGAGAGGGCTGTGCAAAGCAATGGTGATCTGGGAGATGATTGAGAGTGGCCCCGGCCGCTCCAAAGTTGGCAAGCCAGCATCCTTGTGTCTTGGATCCAACTTGGTAAGGAGGACAATCAGCAACGACATTTTCCAGGGCGCAGCCACGTCCAGAGTGTCCTCGTTTGGTCGTTGGCATTTTGCCAAAAGGCCCCGTATACTCACGGTCGCGGCCGAGTTGTGGGATCAATGGATGGGCACCGCAGCGACTTGAAGGATACAATCGGCGATGAAGAATTTGGCACCGAAGATGGAGAGGCAATTTGGGCGTGGGTTGCGAGGCCAGACTTGTGCGACACCGGAAGAGGCGACCGCGTGCTCCGGGGAGTATGTTTGTAGAGCTTGAGTGGACACCGTGCTGGCAGCGTGTTGCATTGCAGACGTCGTTGCAGAGGATGCGCGCGTCTAAGGCGCCTTGATCGGTGTTTGGTTTGAATGCAAGTCGAGAGAGGGAAGTGGGTGGTGTTGAGGTGAGTCAGGTGGTGCCCTCGTGCAGTGCGGTGGGAGTATTTGGACGTCGACACCACCGTCCACACCAAAGAAAAACAACAACCTTTATCCTTCCCTCACATTCCCACACTAGCCCATTTCCATACTCCAAAATGTCTTCAGGGAGCGCCAACGACTCCCAGACTTCGACAATGTAAGCGTCTCTTCTTCGTTGCTCAAACATCGGCCAGTCTGACAACGCGCGCAATCCGCAGGTCCTCCCCGTTGCCGGTCGAGTATCCGTCGAGCCACACGCGAGTCCTCTGTCGCTCATGTACTAAGCGTCGGCTATTTACTAACCTTGCGCGTACCTACAGGGTCGGCAGGACGTCTCCCCCGCATGTCAGCGATGAAGAAGCTGCCTACGCCTTCAGTCACACGTAAGTTTACTGTCACTCGTGCTCCCAAGAGAAACTACACCAAGCATCGGCCATCCACTGAAAGTGCGCGTGCCCGCAGGATTGGAAGGTCATCATCCCCGACAGTTGGCAACGAGGACGAAGAAGATGAAGTCTACGAAGAGAGTGAAGATAATGGGAAAGACGAGGAGTGGGATGATGATGATGATGAGATTTACAATCGTGACGAGGAAGATGAGCACAATGATGAGTACGACGAGGGCGACCACGATGCCGATTATGACAAGCATGACGAGGAGGATATATCCAAAAGCAGGTAATTCGAGCGCTCATTTCCTAATCAATCTCTCCGTTTTCGAGGCGCCATTTCTAACAGCCAACGTCTTCGAGTAGGTATTTCAGATCCCCTCCAGAGCTATAAAGGGCTCTGCATCTCCGCATCAAGCCCATCATTTAGGGCTGAGTGATAAATTCTGTGCGATCTCCATCTCTCAAGAAGCAGCAGACCTGGCTGGCTTTTGCTTTATTCTATTTCTCTTGCGGCATCACTTTATGGCATCTAACCAAAAATACTGAAGAGAACAAACACATGAGGTGGCCATGTGCTCAATAGGTAGCAATATAATGCATTGGAGAGCTGACGAACTGTCTACGGTGCTATCTCCTCCTGCCTCTTGCTCCCATGTACCTCCTCGTCCACGGCTTAACACCATGGAGGAAAACCCGTGGGAGCTCCCGCCACGTTTGCCGTGTAAAGGCTTTGCGCGCGCCCGGGGACCGTGATCTCGGAGGATGTAGCTATTCGTATACAAGGCAACTCTTCTCCCTATTGAGACCGCAAGCACTCTTATTAGCTCCACGCAGTCATGATTTGACCGGCGGAGGCTGTGCACAACAGCCATAAGTAATCATCCTCATCGCCGGGACAGAATTAACGGATCAGGACGGCAGACTGCAGCTGCCGGGACGTTATTATACGTCAAGACAGGGGGCTCGTTTTCGCTGTGGCTGCACTGGAATGGCCCCCGCGAGACCTGCACCTCTTGAATGGCTACAAACGCATGCGACGAGTGGATTGCCCTGATGGAAAGAGTAGTAGCAGCATCGGTCTATGTTGATCCATTTTTGGTGCAGGTACGCAATCTGCATGTTGCAGGTTTTCCGACGTTTAGCGACATTGAACGAACCAACCAGTGGGGCTGCAGGCCGTGATGAAAAAGGTGTAGAGTGTAGAGGCTCTGAAGCTTCAGCGCATTGATGTTTCAACGCGTCTTTCAATTTTTTATCGTCGGATCGTCGGAGCGGAGCTTTAACCCCGATTCCAAATTGCAACAAAGGCTGACACACAGTGTTGCAAACGACACAAGCCAACGCGCAAGACTGCGGCGCAGCTCTCTCACACCGCCTGGAAGCAGCAGGATCTTTTCCGTCATTTCAATTGCCATCGTTGGAAGCGTTACTTTGATACTTAAGCCTTCTTCCAAGAAACTCTAGGCATTGATTGTATCGCAACCCTCTCCACTACCGAACACCATTCCCTGCGGCTCCCGACCTGGCATTTTCCAGACACAAGTACGTGTCCCATTAGCTCACTGATAACTTGTACATGAAAGACTGATAGCGCTTTCTCGCAGAAATTATGCCTCGAGCCACTCGCCGTACGCAGCAACAAAACAACGACGATGTCAGAGACCGGTTGCTTCTCGCTGGCGCCATCTTCCTCGTCCTCATCATCAGCTATTACCTCTACGTCTTTCTCAGCTTCATTGGTCGCCTCGTACAGGGCATCGAACAGAGCAAGCCCCGATACACGCGGTTCAGAAATGGCGAGTGGGACTGGGAATGATGGTTCGAGAGAGCGCGTTTGCTCAGTTCAAACAATCGACTGTGGTATTGACTGGAGTCCGCGAGGAATCTCTAAGAGTTGGGGTTGGAATGGCGCATTGAAAAGCCCCAACTTGCCCTTTTAGATAAAGGCGAGCGGAGTAGAGAGTAGTAGGATGGAATTGGCTTCAGTTGTTTGGCCCGATATGCGAATGAAATAACCAACATCGCATCAAAATAATGAGACTGGACGCGATTATTTTCTACCCTGCTGCTGCGGGTGACGATGAGATTGATTTCTACTAACAACGCAGCTCCTTTCCCGTTAATGGCCGCCGATGGAAAAAGTCAATGTCCGCTGCTGGAGATGTAAGAGCGATCTAGCCGCCTACACTCTCTAAGCGATAGAGAAGACACTGATACGGCATCCCGAGTCATTGTTTCAACTGCTTCCTGTTTGCGAAGCGACGCCCTTTCAGTGAGGAGCGGCCCTCATCCGCTAATTCATCTCTCGCAACATGCTCATTAAACACGACTTGATCAAGTCCTTCGGGCGCTTGATTTGCCACCGTTTTAACGCAGATGGTACAATGCACACTACATGATGAGAATGATGCGCGCAGCTAAAGTCGGTATGATTTGTTTCTCCGTTAGCAGTTGGCAATCAGGAATCAAAATCAAATCCTTCTACCCCGCCCATAACGGGCGTCGACGGGCCCAAAGATGGACGGCATATTAAGTCTAATGTGCTCAAGAATCATTTTCTTTGAAGACTATCTGCGCAATCAACATGGAGAAAAAGCGAGCGATAGTGACGTTACGAATCCCAGCAACCGCCGCAATATCCATCCATCTTATCAACAAAGAACAGCAACAAAGGAGCCATTACGCATGCACTAGTAACGCTCTCCCTCCTCTACGGCACGCGGGAGAAATCAACCAAATCTAGGCGTAGAGTACATCCCTAATCATGCAACCCATCGACCTTGGCGTAAGGAACAGTGCCGCAAATGTAATGCTGTTAGTGGCTGTTGTGGTGGAGGATGTGGAGGTGCTACACTGAATGAGCAATGCGTCTAGGCGCTTAATGATGGCGTCGAGCTCGTCTTGGGCCGCCTCTCTGTTATTTTTGCTGTTTGTCTACCAGACGGAGGAATAGTAGAAGAAACGTCTTTCAGTGATTCCGAGACAGTCCTGCTCCTCGGTGCTAGCCATAATGAATTGTCTGATGTGAGATGAAAGGGAAAGATAAGAGGGATGAATGATTTTTGAGTGGTGCTTTCAGGAATAGCATGCTAAGGCGATCCCATATACTTAAGGAGATTGAAAATCTTTTACCTACGGCCCCCACTGTCCGCGGGAATAGGGGGAAAAGGGGGCCGCCTCCGTAAACACATGTCGCAGGCCATCTAAAACATGCCGGCGGATTCCGCAACTATCATCACAACTAGCCAGCCTCCGTTTCTTCTAATCGGCCTCTTCCGCCCTGAATAGGTCGAGCCGCTTAGATAGCAACCATCCAAAACTTGATGCACGCTAGAGATACATATTCAGTCTTTCTGCTCCTAAGCCAGGCAGTCCAGACAACAGCGACAACAACGAAAACAAGAACTTCATCTCTCAACAACGACAACCACGACCACAATAACAAGTCCAAAGCCAAACCATATTTTTCACCATGGTTATCACTATTCACGACCGCACCCAATGTAACTCCTTGATCCAGGATCATAGCAGACAGTGCAGGAAGCTCGCCCGGCCGGGCGAGAAATACTGCACCACCCATGTCTTTTCCCCCATCGTACGTTCGTTCCTTTTTTTCGAGAAAAGGTTTGCATCTACTAACATGAAGGCCTTTGGACTCACCAGAAGGCCGATAATTCTTCGTCTGAGACTAGCGAGTGGGTCGAAAGCGAGGAATCCGAGGACGAGGCCATCTTCACTGACGAAGAGATCGACGAGATTGCGTCGGACAGAAGCGCCTTTGAGCGCTCTCACATCGCTCTTGGAGACGGTAGGAACCATGAGGTCGCAGACGGCCGCCGTCCCGTCCGCCTGTCTATCGAAAGGAACGTCAAGGACAATCGTCGCGATGCGGACAGCAAGAAGGTCCCCAAGGACGCCGTCATCAGGGGCAAAGCCCCGCGGCGTAGCATGACCCCGACCACCGCCCCGGCAAAGAAGGTCACTGGAAATGAGGACAAGTTGGTCCAGTTGATGATGGAAAACATTCAGAGGGCCGCAGATGACCTGCATGAGGCGATAAAGTTGCGCACGGAGCATGTCAGCTCTGGGGACAAAAAGCTAGAGCGCCTTGTGCAACACATGTCGAGGATTGGACTTTGAATGGGGCGATGGAAGGTGGGCAAGCAAGGACGAGCAAGCTAGATCGGACAAACCAGATTGGAATCGGGAAGGGCTCTACTATTTATAAGACGGGATAGTGTCAGCTACAAATGATAGTCTTCGCGGCTGTCCTTTATTATACTCCATGGTGACAATTTTAAGGCTGATTAAAGTGCTCACTGCGTAGATGAATGCTAGGTGGAACAAGGAACTAAGGTGGCATGAGAACAGCTTCAAATTAATCTTTTTCTCCAATTAAGACTGACCAAAACCTTGAGAGTACGTAAAATCAGCTCAATAGCTTTAATTGCGGCGGTTATAGTTATCGATCCAGGAGCCGAGCATCATCTTCGGACGAGGAATCCCAGCCGTCTTGCGGCAATCAACGAGCTAAGAAAGCACGCTGAATGGCTGGACATCCAAGTCGTGACCGCCCGCGTACGCAGTCTGAATTGATTCCCGTCAATTTTGTTCCTCGATTGATCCGATACTCGCGGGAGAATCTCTGGTACGACCGGAGAGACTAAGTCTATGCTATGGTCCGTCGCAGCCCTGTACCCAACACACTATCCACTGGTAGGTATTTAGAACAATTATCAATCTTTTTCCTTTCTAGTTCTTGACTCTGTCGAGAGTGGCATGCGGGGCCTGGTTGCCTTACCACGCCTCGGGGGAGAGATCATGTGCCTGCACAGCGACCCAGCAGCGGTCGGCAACAACGATAGTCTTGTGACTTGGTTGCCTCTATTCCTGTCTTGTAGTTGTCAGCTAGCGGTGATGAGAGGAGCGCAAAACTGAGAGATGGGTGTGTGAAGCGAATAATCGGAACCGGGAAAAGAGCGAAGGCGTAGCAGATTGGGTGGTGGAGTGTTCGTTTGCTGCCCCCTGGTCGATGGGGTACAGATCTGCTGGCCCCTGTCTTGCTGCTGGCCGTTGCCCTTCGCGACCGAACGCATCGCCGGCCACGACTTTACCGTCAACACAACCAGACACGCGCACTTGTCTCTGAGCCTTGCTCCCAAACAACGCGTCAACGTCGCGCTGTCAAAGGGCCAAAACACATACAGCCGTGCCCGTTAGGTGAGGCACAGCCGACTTCCACCTCACCCCGCCATGCCGGAAACCAAACGGACAGAACAGTGCTTCAACAACCGAGCAATGACACAACCAAACACCACCTTGCTACGCGTAGGCCCTCATCGACAACAACAAACGTCCATTCTACTCTCGCCATCAAAAGTGCACGGCAGCAGCAGCAGCTCCAGCTCCTCCAGCTCACATTCCTTCGCGTGTAACTCTCGTCTTCGTTCTTGACCTCGTCCCCGCCTTCAAGTACTCCCCGCCGCGTCCCCGACAGCGCACTGCACCCCGAACCCCGACGCCTATTGACAACATCGTCCTCATGGCTCTACCTTAAGACCCCGAACAGAACGCAGAATTGGAGCGCCGGCTCCAAGAAAACGACCGAATCCAACAGATCCGCGAAAAGGTGTCAAGACACTGCTGGGCCCGCTCCTCTGATGACGAGTCATTGGACCCCAATCTCCACAAGGCCATGGAAAAGGTCAAGAAGCGTAAGGCGACATGGACGGCAATGGTGCAGGAGATGGAAGCCAGGGCGCTATGAGATGAGGAGAGGGAGAGGAACGGCGAACGGCGAACGGGTGACCGATGTCGATGATTTCGAAACGCTTGAGGTCGTCGAAGATTACGGCTATGTGAGGAGCCTGCCGGAAATCAAGTGGTACGACAACATGAGCATTGATAGCGACTCTGCAGATGAGGAGGATGAGGATGGAGGCGGCTACTCTGCGGCCCAGGTCAGTGTCTAACGGCAAAAAGAGGGAAATGGTAGCTAACGACCGCGAAATCAGCCCAGCGCCGCCGACTTCGACTCTGACGATACATGATCAAAGACCAGCGACGTTTGCGAAATGCCACGAGGATCCAGCATCGGCACAATAGAGCGGGGGCAGCGGCCGTGGCCAAAACGAAAGGCCACCGTCGTCCGTGGACTGCTGAGGACACAGCGCTGATGTTGGAGCTCAAGGACCAAGGCCTACCTTACGCGGCCATCGCGGAGCGGCTTGGGCGTACAGACAAGACGGTCGCCGGGCGCATCAAATATATTAAGGAGCGGTCTGCCGAGCGACAGTTGTACCGAATCTGGACCCCCGAGGACAATGCGTTGTTGCTGACGCTGCGCGATGATGAGGAGCTCGGTTTCAAGACAATTGCGGAGCGCTTGGGGAGGACCAAGGCCCAGGTTGTGACGCAGCACAAACGCCTGGCGGTCAAAGAGAAGAGGGAGGGCAGTGGGGTTGAAACCCAAACATGATGCAGAGCTGACCTTCTTCTTTCCCAAAGACGCGCACACTCCGCTTGACGCTGCGCCGCCTCACATCAACACCACAACGTCAAGCCCTCGCCCTTCTCAACGCTGCATCGCGAAATTTCATCGCATCTACCTCGCCCATTTGCTTCCGCTCCAAATCGCAAATTCAACTCCTGTCCAGCACGACGACGTGTACAAACTTGGGTTCGTCCATTCGTCAATCCTTCGGCGCATCTCCCCTCTTCAATGCGCCCGTTTGTCAACATCCATGAACATTTCCAACGGGCGCGCCCTGTCTTCCACCGGTAACGTCTTGACCAACAAGTGAAACTTTTCGCTTTTCTGACCGTGAACATCTACGACGATGCCTTGGTTGTTTGGTCAGTCAGTCGCGGCTTATGCAATTGCTGTTGGATAGCTCGTAGATCGAGACACGTACGTTGCGGAGAAGAAAGTTGAGGCATCGAGTGCGGCCTGTGGGGCTTGTTGTGCCGAAGATGGAGCTATCTAAGCCAGCATGGGCCGAAGGCGTACTTGTATGTGGCAGCTGGGTCTGGAAGGTCTGGTAATCAATGTGTCACGCTCCTCGGGACTCTCTTGGATATGCACATCTCCCAAGGCGACCATTCAATCAGCTTAGATCTCAGAGCGCATACTCGAGCACCATCAGCCTCCGACCAAGAAACGCGTAAGTTGTCGGCTCGCAGTGCCGCCCTTGACTCCATTTTCTGACCAAAAACCAGCTTTTGCCCGATGACTCGGTTTCCCAACGCGCGGCGACATCACCTCAACGAGTCCGTCTTCAGCGCGCCTATTCTACCCCCGCCAGCAAGGGCCCAGAAGCTCACCTCTCTCCCTTCAACTTGGCTCCGCGCAGCAGAACCCAGCGGCAGCCGCCTGAGCCTGACAGCCTTTCCGCCTTCCATCATGAAGACGCTAACCAGAACAAAGAAAACACTGATCCTTCCTTCATACAACACAGCGATTCGGAAACGGGTAGTGAAGATCCAGAAGCATCGTCCAGACATGGCAGCCCTGAGGTGGAGCATGGCCGGCCCGTCAACACTCTTCCATCGCCTGAGCCTGCCAATAAAAATCTACTCAGCGAGAACGATGACAGCTCGCACACAGCTATTCCGAGGGCACCAAAGGTATCGGTCTTGGTTTTAATCCATGTACGTGTAGTCAACATTCCAGACTTGAGCTTGCAGCCAGCGACAATTGCCAGGATTCGACCAAGACTGGACATCAGCTCCTCGCCCGCAGAGGCCAACAATTTCGAATATTCGTTCTGACCCTTCGTCGCTGATGAAATTCTTGACAACGTCATCATGCACACGGCTACAACCATCATTTGTGTAGCGCTATGATGGCAGTGCATTGATCTACTTACGACACTGCTATAAGTCAGCACCAACATAGCCATGCGTGGCTCCACTATGCTGGCTCTGCATCTCAATCTCGCAACACATAGCCACTTGTATCTCAGTATTCCCAACGCGAACCGCAAGAAAGCCGACATGTACAACTCGACAAGCTATTTGGCGCAGTCGAGCTCGGATTCAAAGCCTGTGGGTGACCGAGCGCCACGCTTACGACTTGGTTAGTGCTTCTATCTCCAAGATGATACGAATGGCTCGGCTGATACTGCATTTGTTTTCTCTAGAGCCTTCTTTGAGCGCAATCACGACCACTGGAGAAATTGATGAGGCGAAATTGTCGACCGAGGCTGGCTGCTCTGCCATGAGCCACCGCTGACCGATGCCCGTTTGTGTCGACATCCTCCTCGATCCTGCACATCTATACCAGCCATTTCTGAGCCCCCAAGAACAATGTGGCCAGTGGAAGAAACACTGTTGCTTTGGCCTTTGAGGCTATAGCCGGTGCCTTTCAAATTTGCAGATTATTGGTATCCTTTGATAAAACTTCGATGCGGAACAGCCTGACTACTCCTGTTGGCTCCCAATGGCATACTGTATGTGGCTGAAAAGGGCCCCGGCAGCCCCTCTCAACCACAGCTCGACACCACGCAGTCTTTGCCCTGCGCCGTCCTCGTTGACGCAACAACTTTAACCGAGCATTCGCGGACTGAGCGCATCGGGCTCCTCAAAGCTGTCTGTCGCGCTGGCCTAAACAAGCGCAAAATTCAACCGTTCAAGAACGGAGCATCGCGCAAAGGCAACTGAAACACATTTTCCCAATATGGCTCATAACGTCAGAGAACAAGGACAAGGTCGAGGTCGAGGTCGAGGTCGAGGTCGAGGTCGAGGTCGAGGTCGAGATCGAGGTCGAGGTCGAGATCGAGGTCGAGGCGGATGTGGTGGTCGCTGCGAGTTTGTCCCTGGCCAGGCGATCTGATTGTCATGGGACTGAAAAGCCTGTCCTTATTGACTTCCTCAACTTGATCCAGCCTGGCCGCGGGTCTTTAGTGGAATTCAAGTCGACTCAAAGATATGGGCGGCTACCGGCTGCCACGATAGTGTCTGATTGATGTCAACGTTTGAAGACGTCTTCTAGACTCCCTGCCTGGCTGTCAACTGCCGCACGATTTCTCCCTGCGCTCGTCTAAAGGCTACACTTCATCCTTTACTACCTTGGTGCACGGTACTCAAAAGCTTACAATCAAGATCGTTGATGAACTAATTGGATTTCTTCGTCAGTGAAGCCTAGCAATTTTCGGATCGCATTCTTCGGCAGCTCTGAGTATCTGAAGAGCTGTCACAGTCCAAGTTCACCTAGAACTCAGGCTCCACAAGATTGCGGTCGAAGTTCTGTTAGGAATCGGTTCATCACTCTTTGAAACCTTGAGACATTCAATATCCTGCCGGTTAGCATTGGACTTGATGAGATTGGCGGCTACAATGTACATGGTGATCAATCAGTGTGCTCTGGGAACAAGTCATTTCCTACGTGCCTCCTGTGTTGCACATCTGTCTGTCTCCTTTGGTGTCGTTAGGTGTCCGCTAGAAGAGGCCGCTGCCGTTACAGCACAAGGTTTTTTCGCAGCGGTGCTTAAGCTCGCTTATTGATGACAACATCAGTGTCCTTCTTGCACATGAGACCAGAAGATTTGTCGCTCATTTCGATGTTTTTGCGTGTCCTCTACTACGCCCGGAAAGGTACGATGGGCAGCATGTGACGCTCTGGATTGTGTGCAGATTGGGATTTCCAGATGCGAGGTAGGTAGCTACGCTATTCCATTACGTCATTATTAACTTCATTCAAAATTGACTAAAACTTGCAGTCGACAGACTGCTTTCGCACTCGCTTTCTCGACAAGTGACACTTCGGTCGCCTCAATCGATGTGCACGCACGCACGCAGCCTTTACCCTTCTCCTCTCGCGGGCACCTTTCTTCCATATCAGATTACAACGCCACACTACGCCCCACCCTCCTCAGTCTGATCCGGTCGTGTCGTCGGTGGGCAAGATGCACCGCCTGGCTTGAGGACTTGAAGTTTGACGGCCTCCCTTTCGCCATCACTAATGAGCTGATCAACCGGCAAGAAGCTCTTCGGCACCTTTGGACTCGAGGTCCCATTCTTCAAGCAGATCCGGGAGCTGTTCAATAGGTTCCACGCGCTGCTGCTAGCGAAGTAGCAGAAACTGGA
This sequence comes from Phyllosticta citriasiana, assembly GCF_038021145.1. Taxonomy (NCBI): domain Eukaryota; kingdom Fungi; phylum Ascomycota; class Dothideomycetes; order Botryosphaeriales; family Phyllostictaceae; genus Phyllosticta; species Phyllosticta citriasiana. The sequence goes on from NW_027117301.1 coordinate 37,649, forward strand.
CGGTCTTACTCCCGCCTTCGCCGCCGCCGCCACCCTCAGACGTGCTGCACATTGATCAAGGCGTTTTCTAGATTGCCATAATGCTGTTTCGGCGCGCAGCGAAGCCCCAGCCTAAAGTGTCTCATCCTATCACTTTTTCGAAGGCAAGGCAGATCCTGGCCGCATTTGTCTGCAGAGACACCTCTGGTTGACCAGTTGAAGATGGGACGTCGAAATCAGGCAGACGGTGGAGGACGAGTAATTGAATCGATGCCATCATCCATGTCACTCATGCCTCTGGCCCGATTGCCTTTTTGGGCGACGTTGAGAGCATCTATGAAAAGCCAGACGTTGGAAGTTGTAACGCCGCGGCACCCTGATCGGCCCCAATCAACAACTTCAAACGTCCAGCTGGTTCGTTGCGAATGCCCGTGACGGGAACTGCCAACTTCTAACTCAGCGGCGGCCTACGACCTCGCCACGCAATCTCAATCCGCTGCTTGTACCTCGTCCCGCTCGCCACCTGGTTAGACGTGCATTATTTGCATCGTCCACGACCTCACATTACTCTCTATCGCTGCCCGGACAGCAGCGGAGGCCCTTGGACCGAGCCGGCTGCCGTTAACATCAAGTCGCGCAGTCGGAGAATCATGGCTCTGGCAGGGCGGCCGACCAAACCTCCACAAACGACGAATCTCCAATGCATTCCCAACACCCGGCTCCTTCAGATGCCCCTCGCCTGCGTAACCACTGCCCGAACGACGTAGAAACGGCACCAAAACGGCCGCCGCCTCCACCGACGATAAACTGCCTTCTCCTTACTCAAGACTTTGAATCCACTCAAGCAGCATTCGCACATCCTGTCCCACCTTTCTGCGCCGTCGCATTTGGCATCACTGTTCACATTGTCCAAAGATCCTCTTCCGACGCCACGGCGATTATCTACACAATACGTGCAGCACGGGGCTACCGGTATACTCAGGTGTGCCGAAAGAATCGCTTATTGGCATCCGCTCCGGCAGGCAGGCAGGCAGGCAGGCAGGCAGTAAAATAAACAACTGATGCAGCCATTGCCTGCTTGGTTGGTCGTGCTGTTCCGTAGCGCAGAGACTACAACAAACGTAGGTACTTAAGTACTGCATGAACGGACGACAAACGATTGACGACAATGAGATGAGCTGCTCTTACTTACAGGGTTCGATTTCCGAAGGTACTCGAGCTCGAGAAAAGGTAGTTCAAACTACCGGGTAAAGCATCAATGGGACGTCGAACATGCCTCGCTTACATCATTATTATCACGCTGAGTGTCGTGAAGACGAGTATCCACGGCTAGGGGGAAATGCTGAAGCAGAGAGAGAGAGAGCCTTTGTCCTAAGATTTCTACTAATCCTTCCCAAATCTGATTGAAAGCAGCAGCCTCGTAATCTCTGGCTTCACGATCGCATAAGTCATCTTCCTACATTGTCAAGAAACCTCCTCTCCCGCCGTCTTTTAACAGGATGCTTTGGGCGCAGCACGGCGTTAAGTGGGCAAACAAAGTCTAGAGACATACGGCTAGTTTCTCACAGACGGACCTTGTTTCCATGGCCTACCTACACCTGCAACCTCTTAGACTTGCACCGGACTGACTGCCTACGCTTTCTCATCCTCCCTGCCTGGCCAGGTCTTAATATGTCTTTCCGCGTTTTGGCTCCCAGCTGCCGCCACCGTTGCGCGGTTTTATGGCTCGAATATGGTTATGGTCACGGCAAGTGGTTGGCCGCTTGAGGGTCAACACGACAGGATAATCAATTAACGCCAAAAAGCAGCATTCGTGCGTGGCATCCATCTCTTATGTATTTGCACAAGGTAGAACTATGGCAGTTCCATCTCTCCACTCAAGGACGCCACTGTGTTGTACAGCACACTGGGTCTCCATGCGCTCTTCTCCCCGTCTTCTTGTCCGTCGGTTGCCGTCCACTCGTCCGCTCCGAAACAAGTCCATCGTGTGTGTCTGCACTGCAGAAACGTGGCGAGTGGTATCCCAACACTACCTACCTACTTACGTACGCCTCCCGCGACTCTCATGCGTGCAGCTTGCTTGCCTGCGTGCGCCGTCTAATTATTGTTTGCATAGCTCGTGGTTGGCTGCTCCTCCATTGCCTCTATGTTCCTCCCTAATTGTCTACCGACTCTTGTTGTTCCGAAAAAGACTTCGGTCGGCATGACAGCAAATTTGCGCGACAGAAAGAATGTGAAGCAGAAGCATTCGGTTAGTAGAGCTTTTGGTTAGGCAGTGGAGCAGCAAAGTGGTAGACGTAGTGGTGAATCGGCGAATTCCCAGACTCCCGCGCCCAGCCATCCAGGCAGCTAGCTGTTCGCGCGTTGCCTTCATCTCTTCCCTGCCTTTGACCCTCCCTGCTGGCCCATCACGAACTCCGTCCGTCCGCCCACCTTTGCTTTCGCCCCCGCCGATCCAAGTCTGAAAAAGCCTACCTACGGGTAGTCTGCTTGTGCCTCGCTCGCCGTCACAATCTCTCTCATCACTACTCGAACGATGTTGCCTTCCCCGCTCTTACGTCACGAGTCGAGTTACCTACTTCAAGCATCCTGCTGCTCATCGCCAACCACAGCCGTTCTACTGCATTCTCAAGACGGATGGGGCTTGCATGCCCTTGGTTGACGTCTAATCCTTTGCCGATTTCAAAAAAAGGGTATGGCATGATCCCACCTAACAACAACGGCGAATGGTTCATTATGAGGGGACACTGGTTCCTAAGGGACATGGCACGCAGCCAGACGGGCGGCGACAAGGGCACGAGGCCTCTCGAATGAGCCATCACCAAGGTCACTTGGATCGAGGAGGCCTGAATTGGGAAAACAAGGCATTGCTGGATGAGGCGACACATCTCCGCGCATTTGCGATTGATGGAGCCATTTCCTTTCCTATCAAATCGATCCAGTCGCTCGGGCTATCTTTACGTTTGGCTGAGGACTCCCTGGATCTCGCTTTAGTCTCTTTTGGACATAACAAGTTGAATCGCCTTGACGGACTTTGGGCGAAGTGCCAAAAGATTCCCGACCTTGTTCAACGCTTGAAGGAGCGGCGAGCTCATTATGAGTTTGTTGATAGCAGAGGGCTGTGTTGCTTGAGGGGATGAGGAGTCGTTTGCGTAATTGAAGTGTGCCTGACGTCGTGATGGTGGTAATATGTCAGTGTGCGCAGCTCATCAGATGCCGCGCGCAAAAACTTCAAGCATTGCAAGACTCACAGGCAAGACAGTATACGGCCATGGGTGTCGGAAACAGGAAAGTGGGTATCAAGCAAGTGGCTGCCAAACAACGATGCCAATAGCCTTGCCTTCGCGAAAGGTCTCTTTCTTGACGGCGCCCTCTTTCATGCGCCAAACCGCGGCTGCGCCACGAGCTGCCCGACCACTCGCACAGCGACGACGCTTTGTGGCAGCCTCAGCCACTGCCGCTACCAATACCGTTGCTGCTACTCGACGACCCCATACTGCTCTCGGCGTGCGCGAGAAGCCGACATTGGCGGCGCAGAGGCGCTCGGCTTCGTGGGGCAAGAAGTGGTGGTCTTGGTGGTGCCGTGAGGACGAGGGCTAGGGTGACGTCGAGGGCCGACATCCTTGTTGCTGTGAGGCGACACCGGGCGGAATCCATCTTCTGTAAAAACGACTTCAGTTCCAGAAAACCAACCATCGGTGAATGAGCCCGCCGAACGGCATCCTACGACGACTGCAAAGACTGGGTCCTCGCCAAGCTTGTCGTAAGGGTAGAATCTGACGTTAGTGAAGAAACCAACGGACTGTGTGTCTTGTGCTAAGGTAAACAAGAGCAGATACGCGAAGCACCAAAACAACTACCTAACCAGTCACCTATGACGTCAGTTGAAGACTGACGACCCGACTATTCGACGCCAGGCGCACGTACCTCCTATTCCCCATCAGTTAGGAAATCCGTTTTGTCGTCCCATACTACCTAAGCCGGGCGCGAAAACCCCTAGCTGCAAAGACCGGGTCTTTGTCAGGGATAGACGCATCGCAAGGGTAGAATCTAGCGTCGTAGAAGGAAGCCATCGCTGTAAAGACCGGGTCCTCGCCAGGCGCATCGTAAAGATAGAATCCGAAATCGTAGATGGAAGCTGTTTGTCGTCCAATACTATCCCAGCCGGGCGCAGTAGCTCTTTGGCTTGCGTGGTGAGGCCGCTTAGACAGATGACGTTGTCGTCGATGCTCCCAACAACAACAAAGGCGAGGTTTATTTCCGCGACCCAAATCCAGGACATCGGGTCAACGGAGGCAATCTCAAGGAGAATACGGGCGATGCGCAAGGCTCGGGCGCCCGGAGAAGGTTGTAAACGACCGAGGAGTAGACGGGAGAAATGGATACGGTCACCCAGTGCCAGCTCATGTTCAACGGGCAAAACTTTATGGAGAGTCATGGAAATGTTGCGACTGTAAACGGGATTCAGGGTGCATCATTGCACCCTTTCCGAGGTAGAGTACCAACGCCAGGCAGATCCAGCTGCACGTCAAGTGGGCTGACGAATGTGACGAGAGATGAGCGGCGGGCAGAGGATGCAACACTGCAGATGAACCGGTAGCACTACGGCGATCCGCTGTTCTTCATCCCTTGCGAGGACAAAAAGGACGCCAAACTCTTGCAAACTTTTCGAGACATGGCCAAGAAGGAGGCCATTACGCCGCACATCGAGAACCAGAGAGGGCTGAGTTGCCCTTCGCGTACATGTGATGCGCTATCTAGACGGCGAAATCATCAGTCTTGCAGACTCGCGCGACTAATTCGAGTTGGTGCTTCGCGTTGCACCTTGGAGAAAGTGACTGGGACCGTTGCAGAGTTTGATGGTCGCCAGGCTTCGGAAGTCTGCGGCATCACTTTCAACGCTGAGCACGCTGAGCCAATTGCTGGGACTTTGGGATGTGAGAGTCGGAGTGAAGCGCATGTTGAGAACACCTCTATCGAGTAGCCATGGTGTTGCAATCGAGTTCCTTGAGCGGGTCGATGATGATATTCGGCTATGCTGGTAGAGCTTGAGGACTAAAGGAGAGTATTTGCTGGTTCGACATCGGCAAAAAGACGCGAAGGTTGATAGGGAGCACGACGGCGATGCTAGCGTGGGAAACCAGACGAATTTCGATGGCATTGAGCGATTGCGACCGCGTGTGAGTGGTCTGTGGGGTCTCTGCTGCCAGACGGTCGACCGATACTCAGCCACGTCGGTCGCTTCGTCCAACACTGTCATGCTCAGATGCGACTAACGCTTCGTAGTTTGACCGTTGGTTGACGCAACGTCTGGAAGACGCGCGAACTGCACAAGTCGTGACCTTCCGGCGGAGTTCGAAAGCCATGGCCACCAGATCAGCGTCCTATTCATCGTTCTTGCCCGTCTGATCGTATCCCGAGTCCGACTTGTTCCTCTTAAATCTTGTTACGCGGCAAAATGTAGCAAATCGCAGCGCAAAAGGCACGAGCGCTGCTGGACGAGTGCAATGATGGACGCGATGGCTGTGAGGGAGTGCGCGACGGGCGGGTCACAGCCGGAAGGAACAACTCTTCAACTTGCGATTGGGTGCAAAGGGTGCGTCGGTTGCGAGGTGCCGGACAATATGTTGCAAGCAGGTAGAGAGGGTATGGCCGGAAACCAGGAAATTGCGCCGAGGGGTTGTGAGTGTTTGCCAGCCTGGTGATCATTTGTCAGAGATGATGAAGGAGAGGGGGTTGTGATGGTAGAAGGTGAAAAGACAGAACTTACCGGTCATCGCATCTTCAAGAATTCTGCCATCAACTCCGCTACTGTATCGGCCAGCTGCTGTCCCACTCTACACCAACAACTTCGTCTTCGCATGGAATCGGAGCACTCCAAAAGCTGCACTAGCTCCGCTGGAACAGGTCCTTGTCACAGCTTGATAATCCAAACCAGTAGAATCGCGACGAAGCCGACGCCGCGGCGATGAAGAGGTCCGACAGATGGGAGGATATGGCTCAAAGCGGTATGGATGGCGCACCATGTTCATCTTTCCGACCGACGCTTCGCTTCTAAGCGGCGAAAATAGACGCCAGGGCGTGGCCTTTGACTGATGCGTAGCCAGTCGGCCAGCATCTGGGCGGCGCGGTGGTAGAAGAGGAAAGATCTCGGTGAAGTATGACAGCAGGAACCGGACGATGGGCGGCATGTGGAAGAATTGCATCAGCGAGTGCACAAGCGCCTGGTACAGTCCATGCAGGTCGTAGAAATGGATGGGCGGCGTCAGATCGATGATGATGAAAGTCTGCGTGGCAGGGTCGTGGTGTATGGTGGTGCCAGCTCCGCCAGACGAACCTCGACCACAGTGTCAACTCCCGGTGCCTCCACGCCAAGCGAGACAACGCACTTCGAAGACGACGACGACGACGCTACTGCGGCTGCGACTGTCAATTTCCCAATAACCTTGTCGCTAAACGCATATTTATCCAAAACGTTCTTGAGCATCTCGGTGTTGCCAACGAGCTTCTTCTTGTGCAGAAGCTTGAGCTTTTCGATGGGCAGGGCCGATATCGCCGAGTACGCCATCTTTAGCGCGTGCATCGACGTGTGCGGCGGCTACGGTGAGCGCTGCTCTGAAGCCGCGCGCTGCGACTTACTCGTATCTCCGAGGCAGCGTGACAAAATCGGCAATTCTATTGCACAGCTGTTGCCCGTCTTGAGAGTCGGCTGAGCCTGCTGACGGAGGTTTGCATTGGACCCTCGTGCATCTTCCAGCGCCTTGCTGCATGACGGCCGCAATACACAAGCAAGGCTGCGCGTTTGGATCGATCCGGGTGGGAAAAGCGCTCGTGGACGTGGATGTCGTACTCGATTGTGAAAGATTGGCGGCGGGTGGCAGCAGAGAGGCACGGTGGCAGCGAGTAGTGGAAGATGGAAGTGCAAAAACCTGCGTGGAGTTAGCGCTCAGTACCGGACTTCAAAGACGTGGGATAGGGTGCATGCCATGGTTTTCATGACCGATGGTATGTACGGCGTACCTTCGTTAGGGCGGCAGAGCATGCTAGAATTGATGAACCGATGTCGCTTGCAGTGCCGCTGCAGTACGCGGGACTGGAATAAGAGCCGACTTAACGAAGATGTCGAAGCAGGTGGGTCGCCGGCGGAGAATGAAGCCGAGCGGAAGCCCTGGCACCGGCCATCGTCGTCCTTGTAGCCTGACTTCACTGCCAGTCGCGTCTCGTGTCTCTTTGCTGCAGCGGGCGCGGATGCAAAAGAGAACTAGGCCAAGCTGACAAGCGAACAGGGAAGACTGGACTCGAAGTTGAATAGCAGCATTGGGGAAGGGACCCACAGTAGACTGACGAGAAGCACGCAGGCCGAGTTGAGAGACGACACTGACGACCAAAGGGGAGGATGTAGACCACCAGGAAGTATACAACGGGCAAAGTAGGCAAAGTGTGCAAATTCACCTTCTTGGGGGCTGATTCAGCCCCCAATGAGATGGCGTACAGTAGTCGTATCGCCGTCCTAAGCATACTGAATCTTGTGCTTGTCGACGCGCGCGTTCAATTTCGAGTTTGCCGGAAGAACGGAGAGCAAGGGCGCGCATCGACATCTACATGAAAGGAACTGTCAGCAACGGATATGAGGAAGCTTTAGTAGGTCCAAGTGAAGGTGCATGTAGCACGCACCAAAAAAGCGTTTCAAGATCATAAAGGTGGTGGTTGCCGACGACGGTCAGTAAGCGGGAAGTGATCTAGAAAACCCGTTAGCAGATAGTCAACTGAGTGGAGTTTGCAAAGGCCGCACGGAGAGCTTGGATTACCCGAAGGTAGACATCGGTGAAGTCGCAATCCTGGCTCGACTTCGATGAAATATTCGACCGGTCTGGTGGTGTTGGTGATTACAGAAGCAGGGCCAGTGGAGTGGCATGGGAATAAGGGAGGCGCACTTGTCTGAAGACGGTCCTCAATGGTGGGGAGTGGAGGCCGCTGGTCGACGAAAGCGAAGCCGATGGACATTGACAGTCGATGCAGGTGAATGGGCTAATGAATGTAACCCATGAACAGCGACCAAAAGGGCGAACAGAAAATGGACGGCAGCGAGCGAACTATCAACTCGAGAGGATGGTGACATGCGATGAACATGGCTACGTGCAGTCAGTTTGGAAAGGAGGTTCCAGGGGTTGGGCAAACGAAGAGTGCGTACCGTTGGTATGTCTAATGCAACAGCGCCGGGTGGAGCTGCGCGTGCTCAGGAATGGCAAAAGAACGGATGGCGAAGGCTTCTTCGAAACAGTAGGAGATGGATGGAGGCTTCGTGCTGTCTGGGCAAGTCGTTTCGTCGAGGGATCGCTCCGGTATCTGCTCTCGCTCACGGTCAGCCAGCTGTCTGCAGTCTCCATCTGCCGAGCGAGTACTCACCAATTCGCTCCACTTCTCCCTCTGACCTGATAGTGCGGTCGCATCGGCTCCCTCCTATATCTTGTCGCTTCGGAATGCTGCAGTTTCTCATGGTCAGCCTGCTGTCTCCAGTCTGCAGCTGTCCGACGCTTACCAGCTCGCTCCACTCTATACTCTTCCCAGATAATCTGGTCGCATCGGCTTCTCGAGAAACCTTGGAAAGACGGGCAGAGTGTACGGTGAGAGAAAGAATAAGGAGGCAGAAGTTGACGAAGCTGTGTGTTCCGCATTGCCGATGCAAACGTAGAGGGAATGAGGGAAGCGATCTGGGAGCGGAGACTCGAAGAGGGGGGTCTGGGAGCGGAGATTCGAAGACGGGATCTGGGATCGAAAGGTCTCAGGATCGTGTTGTCTTCAGCTGACCCGGCCTAAACGCGAGAAAAAGAAGTAACTAAACGTGTGCAGCAGTGAATCGGAGGCTTGGGATGGGACGGTGAAAATCGGGGGGTTGTCTTGCTAGAAACACGCTCCGCAAACGATAGATCAGCGAACAGAGGCTGATAGACGGTAACAGCGAAGATTGTTGATGATATCGAGGTTGGTGGAAGATGATGGAGTGCTTGGACAACGAAGAAGCCGTCATATGTGCCTGGTATCAAGTCTTCGTAGTCGCCAATGGTGTACAGTGGGAGCTTCCGCAGAGTCCTTGTTGGCGGTTCGCAGGGTGGAGCTCTGGGTGACTGGAGCTTTCAGTGCTGTTGTCAGTCGACAACGCTGGGTAAGGAACGCTCCCGGAGTTGCGCGAGATTCAAGAGTCGCGGACAAAGGCTGGAGGGGAACAAGATCGGGGCGTGGAGCGTCGAGAGGCGTGGGAGTAAAGTTTCTTGGTTAGGGGCGTTGAGGATATTGTTTGAGTCTTTGGTAGAATGGACGACGATGGTAGCGGCGGCGATCGCGGTATTAAGGGTGCATTTGAGGTGCGAGACACTGTGTGCAGTCAGTCAGTCACGTTTACAAGGGGGATCAGGGAGGAAAAAGGGCGTATCTAGTGGAAGGACGGCTCAGTGGACAGCAGCGAAAATCGGACCTTCAAGTACGTCGGTTGGACAAGAGAAAGTGTTGTCCCTGATTGTTGGTGTTCGATATTGGGGGGAACGCCGTGCAGTAGTGGTCAGGCACATGATGTTCTTGAGCAGTCCGATCGCGCAGAGTGTTTCAGAGAAGCTGGATCCGACCCGGACCACGGTGAAGAACCAAGTCTGTGCAGTTATCAGCCTATTCGTAACGAGAAGAAGAGGGAGGGGGAGGGGAAGAGGGAGGCATATCTCTGATATTACATTCCGCTGACGACACATGATGGAAAAAAGCACAGGATGATGAGGGCCAGACGGCAAGACGGTAAATGTTTGACGACGCTGTGGGAGATATCGACTGCTGGAAAGAGGTCGACGGATGAAGTAATGGCATGCAGGACTACCGTCAGCTTTGCCGCGCCGTGGTTGGGACCTGCTTCATTGATTGCATCGAGCGAGTGACCCTCAGCAAGGGCGGACTGAGCTTCCATGCAACTGGCGGTGCGTTGAAGTTTTGGAGCGACGGGACCGGTATCAAGTGTGAGGTTGTAGAGGAAGGGAGATGGAGGAAGACCGTCGCCACGAATAAGGAACCGAGAGTTTCAACTTGGTTAGAAGCTTGTGTCGACTCCAGCGTTGGGATGCGGCCAAAGTATGCACTCGCTGAGAAGAGGGACGGTTGGAGAGGAGGTGGGGCTAAAGACGGCCATGGCAAGAGAGTGAGCTCTGCGTGTCGTGAAGGAATGTGGAGAATAGGACGTACCTTCTTGCTGGAAACACCTAATGAGAAGGTTCGGAGGGGACAGGAAGACAATGACGGAGCCGATAGACGTGGAGGACAAGACCAGCAGAGGATGGGAACCATGGAATGGGGCTGATCGATGCGATGAGGGGCGGCGACGGAAACAAGGGGGTAGCTACGTGGAGTCAGCGCTAGACAATAGGTCAACAGAGATGCAACGAAGCGAAAAGGACATACCGATAGGATATTTTGACCGAGGCGTAGCCAGAAAAAAAAAACCGAAAAGCAAGCATCCAGAATTGCGGCGGTGAGTGCGGCGGCGGTGGAGGCAGAGTCTTCGGAAGGAGAGGTTTCGGGAGGAGAGCAGCAGTAGCGTAAGTGCAGTAGGGGCGGTAGAAGAGAGGCGGCGGCGAGAAGGCGGGTGGTCGTGAGGAAGCAGATTCTGAGGAGGCGGTCGTTTGCGCGAAAGCGGGCGATGACGAGTAAGCGGCGAAACTCTGCGTGCAGTCAGTCAGACAAGTCTCGAAAGCTTGGGATGAGGAAATGAGTACCTCACTGGCGAAATTCTGCTTGAAAGCGGCGAGGAGGGAGGTAGCAGCGGAAAGTGGAATCCTGTCTGCAGTTAGGTCAACAAGTTCAAGGTAAGAAAAAGTTGAAATGAGAGGAGCATACTTGATTGAGGTCGGACAGTTCAAGGATGATGGCACTGGTTCCGTAGAGTAATTCTTACCCAAGCGGTGATCGAGTACACAGTTCGAACATAAGATACCACCTGCGTGGTTATTGGTCAGTACAAAGGTCGAAAGTCTGACTAGGCACTCGTCTGACGCCTTGAGATTGTAATGAGTAGATGCGAAGGGACGATTTTGGAAGTAGGACAGCTGGAGGACGATGGCGTTGCTTGGTTCCGAGACGAATGTTCATCAGGCGCATACTTTGAACAGTGATTCCTACCTGGGCAGTCATCGGTTAGTTCAAGGTTTGAGGAACACGAGGCGGGTGGAGGGGTTGTACTTGTCCAGAAACGCACTCGTCTGCCACCTGAAGTGGGAGCGAGTTGAGGCTGACTGGAAGGTCGAGAATAGCAGCCATAGACAACGAGACAGCTGGTAGTCGATAGGAGCGGTGAGTGGGTGCTGGAGGAAGCGATCAAGCAAGCAAAAGTCGAGCGAGAGGTTTCGAGAAACCGAGGCTGAAGATGGAGGGCAGGTGGGAAAGACCTGGACACGGAGTCTGTGGGCTTGAGGGTTTAGACCAGAATGTTGCTGGGAAGAGAAATACTCACTGCACCCGGTAGCCGGTCGCTGCGAGGGGTGTGGTCGCTGCTGATGTCGTCGCCTTTGCCCTTATCAGCCCTTTTTTCGGCCCACGGTGGCGAAGTTGACAGACCTTGCGGAGACCGTATGGACCGAGTGTATGTGTAAGGCGACCGCAGCGGTGCACGGTGGGTCGATCGTGCAGTGGTGCCACAGGAATGGTCCGGACTTAAACGCAAACTGCAACTTTTCAGCGTAGTGGGTTCAAATGAGAGGAAGAACGAAATGCGTACTTATCTGACAAGGCGGACACAAGGTGGTGGGCGGCGGGAGGGAATCTGGCGGGGAACAGGAACGAAGAGTTCGGAGGGAGGAACAAAGGAGGGAAGAGGTCGAGTCGGGTTGGCGAAATTGGAGAGATCGGATCGGAGAGATCGTGGTGGTTGCGAGTGGTCTGAGTCTTCGGAGAAGCTTCATCCGGCCCGGGTAGGCATCGAGCGCAGCGAATCAGCCTGTAGTGTCTCAATCAGTGAAGGCGCTTGAAGAAAAGGGGAGACGACGTACTTCTCCGGCAACACAACCCTCTGCTAATAGCAGACGAGGACGGCATGTCGCTGGATGGTTTTCAGAGAAGCTTCATCCGGCCCTGATAGGCATCGAACGCAGCGAATCAGCCTGCAGTGTCTTGGTTAGTAAAGCACCTAAAGAAGAGGGAAGACGGCGTAATTCTCTGAAAACGTAACCGAGGATTTGACACAATGTGGTGGACGGCGGGGGGGGGAGTCTGGCGGAGAAGAGGAGATCGGAGCTGAGTGGGAGGACAGTGGATTTGTTGTCGAGCTTCGGTTCAGGTAGTAGTTCAGGCTGAGCTGTAGCTGCTGCGACTGTACGTAAGTGTAGCTGTATGTGCGGTCAAATGAGGGGAATGATACTGACTGAGGAGGACAGCAACGGCGGCGGGCGAAATGGCGGAAGGTAGACGGAGATGCGGGAATGTTGTGTTGATGAAAACGAGGCGGTGGTCGGCGAAGCAGCTTATCGCGGAAGCAGCTTGTCGCGGATAAAGGCGAGTACGACGAGGACAAGGGAGGACTCGTTCAAGAATTAAGCGATAAGAAGATTGAGGAGAGGGCGTAGAGGGCGTGTACCAAGTATACTTGGCACAGTAGAGTTGGGAGCAGGAGCGGTTCCGCAGGCGACGAGGGGAGCAGTGGCAGAGCGTCAGCAAATGATGTGGATAATAACAAGGAGTACGTACTATGTAGACGCTTAGGAGATTGAAAGTATGAGCGGCAGCATTTATACAGGCGATGTAAGTGGCAGCTTCGAAAAACGGCGGGAGGACGGCGGGAGGACGGCGAAGAGGACGGCAGAAGGACGGCGAGAAGGGCGGCGATAAGGGCGGCAAGAAGGATGGCGAGAAAGGTGGTATAAGGAGAATAGAAGCTGCTGTAGAGTATCAGCAGGTAAAAGATTGAGAGGGGAGCCTGTTGTAATTACCAGACAGAGTGCTTAGCACAGCTGAAGCGGCAGCAGAGGACGGCAACAATGGGCCCTGTTACAGAAGGCTTTGCAAATGGTATCCGATGACAACGACAGGCCAAGGTGCAAAGGCGTCGATGGGGAAAATTTTGGAGCGGAAGACATGAACGGAATCAGAGCGAGTGCTTGATAAATGTGGAGGGCGAGGTCGAGGGTGGGAACGGGGAAATCGAGCAACTGTAGAGGAATGTCAGATATGTTGTTGTGCAAGCAAGCCAGGAAAGCAGTACCTTCTGTGAGCCGGCGATGGACTGTTAGAGTGCCAAAGACAAGGCGACAGCCAATTGAAGCGATGGATGAAACGGTGAGAAGGTTGGCGCAACCTGTTGAGATGTCTTGATCAGCACAAGTGATTCGAGGGCAGGAGCAGGAAGCATACTTTTCTGATAGCGAGGCCACTCGAGGAGAGAAAGACAACTTCAGAAGAGCTATCGAGGCCGAAGCTACTCAGAGAAGCGCTGGTCTGGTCAGAACAACAGACACAGGCCTAAATCTGACTAACTGTCAGTATAGTAGCTTATTGGAATGGAAAGAGAAAGGAGAGGGTGATCAAGGCGTACCGCTTCTTCGGCAAGGTGTTTCCTGAGAATGACCTGGCAGAAATTGGTGAGAGATAATGGATGTGAGAGCAGGCTGGGACATTTCAGCTTAACCAAGGTGATGCAACGTGAGAGCGGCGCCGTACCAGAGTCCGGGCACGCTTTCGAAGCTCATCGGCCTGTGTGGGAGGGCAGAGAAACTGCGAAGCCTCGTCAGTTATGTGTCGGTCGGATGCAACCTGAGCAGTACATGTCGTACCCGGGACTGAGCGGTCATGAAGGACCGAAGCTCATCTTCTGTGGCCTGACAAACGTCGACGAGATGCGAGGGTTGGCGATGTAGAGCGTCGGGCGTCGGGCGTCGATGAGGGAGAAAGTTGAGGAGAGGAAATTTGAAGATGAGGAGAAACGAAGACGGTGGAAACGAAGACGAGGGGAAGAATGCCGGTGGTGTGATTCTGTGCGGGGGAATGGAGTTGTGGAAGGCGCCAGCTGCCGTCGACTGCCCGCTGAGCGGAAATGACGTCATACATCACCAGCCGCAGGCGGGGGCACCCAACGCCAGGCAGGCGGCGACAACCTCAGGAAGGAAGTGGAACGCCAGTACGCACACAGCAGAGCGGCGCGACACCATGGGCCTGCTCAAGAAGAAATCGCAAAGCTCCGTTGCGCACGACATCTTGATTGTAGATCGATCAGCTAGGTAAGTGGACGAAGACGGTTCTTCGCAAAGAAATAAGTGGAAGTAATGAGTCATCGCTACTGCAAACCAATCTCAGACCTCACATGAAGCAAACAAGCAAGAAAGCAAGTAGGTGAGGCAGTAAGGCGCGTGTACGTACCGTACCTAGTAGGTGCAGGTGTATTTGTGGTGAACTCCTTCCCGTCATCGTTGTTGTCTCCCGACGAGCAGCGCGTCGCAGGGCAGTGGAGAGAGCGGAGCGCGTCAGGTGAACAGACTAGCCGGAAACAGTAGAGCGCTCCCGTTTCTCCGAAGTGACGCCGCAACACCAAACAATCCGCCCGGACGCGACCGTTTCAATCCACTCGAGACCTCTGCAACCAACACCATCGCATGAGGTAGCCTCCTTACCACAAGCAAGCCACGAGTCCTCGTCTTCGACCGCGGTTCTTCCTCCATCTCGTTCGCTGTCTCGCCCTCGAAAGTCAAAATGCCTGCCGCCCCGTCCATGCAAAACCCGACCGCCTTTGCCGACCTCTCGACGCCATTGCCATTGCTATTCCGCCCCATCACACCGACAATTGCAACCAATGCGCAGGCCGTCTTTGGCTGAAAACATACCGGGTTCTGCTGGCAGGAAAATCCATCGTGAAAACATGGCTACACAGTTGGGCTAACAGGCGTACCAGTGCTGCAAACGACGGTCACACAGCTATCAGGCCGCCCTCGCCGTCTCGACTGCCGCCGCCGACGCCACCATGTGCCGAACAGACTTTTGAAGAGGGCGACGGCATCGTCAGGTGCCTGATACTCCCCGGAATGGTGGATGGCTGCGCCTGCTCCGCTGCCGCCACGTCACTTGCGTTGCCAAACAAACACTGGACACCGTCGGAGGATCGGACTTCTCAAGTCCCTGCTTGAATAGCTCCGTACGACCGGTGCGCGGAGGAAATTCGCAACCTCGATACAAGCGCGCATTCGTCTTGTTCGGGCGAGTCGATCGTCTTTTCACGATTGACCTGGTGTTCAACGTTGCAGGTCCCTCAGTGTCGAATGCGTCTCGTGGGACGTTCGAGCTGACTCCCGCAACTTGTCGCACAGGCAGAAGTACACTGACACTGGGCAATTTCATTCTTCGAGGCCTCGGCAGCAAACCTCGTCACAGTAGCAGTCTGGTTCTCGTTCCGATCGGTCCTCGCAGCTGCGTCTTCTACGGAGTACGTCGAAATGCCTGCTGAATTGGAGGAGGATGCGCTGCCAGCGTTTTCATACGTGGCTGCTTTGGTCATGTCGAGTCTCGCTGCCGTCGCATTGAATCTCTTCAGTCCGCGACTATTCCTGCTGACGACGCCCAAAGAGAGAGAAATCTTCTGTGGCCAGGCTTTTGCATGGCTCGAAGCCTGCTTGCACTTTCAGCCCTTCGCGTCGATTGCGTTCGTCGTGCCCGTTGTCGTGACACAGCTCGTATCTCGTCTGGATCTTCACACTCTAAATGCCTTTGAAGTCACTGTCCTTTCTTCCCCTTGCTTGGCGAGCCGCATTCTTCATCACTCGAACCGTCAGTGCACCATGCCCTTTTTGTACATTGTGGGCCTGTTTATTTCCCCTCTTCAGTCGGCAAGGTTCGTTTTCTCCGCTTGCACGGCTTATGGCTGGGGGTCAGACGTGCAATGCTGCACCGTCTCCACTCCGACGCACATCTCGCCTTGGTTGTTGACGCTTCGTGTCGATTTGCGTTTCCAAGTCGTCAAACACCCCTTGGTTTCTCTCCTTCCACTACACCTTCCATCTCGAGCGCTACTTAGGTCCTCACTTCACCAGCAACGTGATCACTGCGCTGGATTCGTGCCTCCATCGAGGAAATCTCGCTTCGATGACCTACGTAACGGCGGTTCAAAATGTGACAATGGCCCGGCCGAGCTTTAAAAACTCGGCAAGGATCAGCCGCATCTCGTCTGGAAGATGGCCTTGGAGGAACCCAAGCAGCGGGTGCACAGCTTTGACGGAGAGGAACGTTGACATTTTGGCATGCTGCAGCGTTGCGCTCACAGCTCCGTCTCGGCTATGTTCTGGAGACAAGTCTGCGGGACTCGGGGGAAAACTGGATTTCGATGAAGGATATTTAGGGCCAAGATCACCTGCTTCACTGCTGGCTTATTTCTCCATCGCAACTAGATCACTTAGGCTCCGGCTCCACTCAAGCATCTGCCTACGATGATGCAAGCTTCAGGATTTTCGACGATGGCCCACCACCGCTTCGTATCCCTCCTCTGAGATGCGCTTCAAAGCCGAGTCTGCCCCAGCCTTCCCACGCCTTCACTCTCGATTCATCCTTCACAGCGTGGGCCGCTTGCTGTGGTCTCGGCGTCGAATCACTTTCTCGTCTCCCGAAACGTCGCGGACAAAGGCAACGACGATGGAATTACGGTTAGCAACTTCTGTGGGTCCCACTTCGCCGCTGTTTTTACGGCAAGGCTTAGCCTGCTGGCGGCCACCCTATGTACCTGCGGGTTTCCAAATAGACTGGCCGAAAATGCACGAAGACCGCACTTTGTTCCACACGAGGTTGAGCTTACACTGTTGCTCTCGCCGAAGCGCTTTTTGGTGACCGCAGAGTTCCGCACACTTGCCCTCAGCGGCTACTATTCCAGAATGAGACCCCGTCAGGTCAAAAGACATGGAGATTCTCGCTGTGAGACGACCGTTGCCCGCCTCCGCGAAGCCGCCGTCGCCCGTCGGCAGTTGCATAACCGACCTCTCCACGCAGGTCATAATCTGCGCAACACCAAGACTCCAAGGAACATCCCCATGTATCTCCTGCGCACGTGACATTTCTCCTCCTCCGTCATCATCACCATACGCACCCGACTGCCTCACTGTAGCATCATAAGACGAACTCAATCCAACCTGGCCTATACTTTATCAGCTGTACCCTACAGCATGTACTTCCACTGATTTGGACTCGGCTCCCGCCTTTCACGTTGCTTGCTGACTGGAGAAGACCGGCAGATTGTGTTTCAGCATCCACCAGCCGTGGTCAATAACCTCCTACATCGAACAGCCAGAGTCCCATTCTATCCGCATGACGCGCCTGGCGAGGACCCGCATCTTTGCAACCACGGGTTTCCACGCTCGGCTGCAGTAGTGTGGGACGACAAAACGGCTTCACTCTATTCTGAAGACGCGCCTAGCGAGAGCTCCGTCTTCTCCTTTGCAGCTACAAGTTTCCGCACCTGGTGATGACCCGGTATCCGCAGCCATGGGCTTCCACGCCCGGCTGGGGCAGTTTGGGACGCCAAAAACGGCTCCCCTCAATCTCTACGACGCACCTGGAAAGGACCCGGGGGAAGCCAGCCTCGTCAAAGCTGGTGATGTGCTTGGGCACATCGCGGCCTTGGACGGCAATCTGGAGCTCCTTGCGGAAAGCGTCGACCTCGGCCTTCAAGTGGGCAGCGACGTCGAGGTGCTTCTTGTTGGAAGACTTTTCGAATTTGAGGAGGGATTTGAGGTCCCAATTCTAAGCCTTGGGGCCGCTCTTCGCAGCCACGGGATTCCGTGTCTGGTGAGGACCCGGTCTTTGCAGCCATGATTTCCGCGCCTGGCTGGGGTAGTATAATCCGACAACACGGCTTCCCTCTACAATGTCAGATTCTGCACTTACGACGCACCTGGCAAAGACCTAGTCTTTGCAGCCATGAGTTTCCAAACCTCCGCTCCGCCACGACACCGCCCACGTTCCTACCTCCACCTCACACTAACAGTCTACTACGGCCATCCACAGCCAGGAGAAGCATTAGAGATGGCGCTCCATTAGCGAAGGGCTTTGATGAACAAATGGTCTGGGTTGCCTACAGCTCAGTCGACGAAATACCACTCGGAGGCTCTGCGCTAACGGCCCCTAAGCTGACCAAAGCCTATCTCAAGCATGGCCTCTGGATCAAAATCAACATGTTGAATTGGAATGTAAAGCTCTGGGGTTTGCGCCCAGCTTTTCCAAACATGACGTCGAAGTCCAACCGGCCTAAAGTTTCTGCCGCCAAACCGCTCTGCATGATTCAATCCCGCGTCGGTCTCGAAGATGTCACATCCAACTTCTTGCCTTGGTGGCCTTTGTCCTATCTTCGCCCTAGGAACAAAATTGTCACTTTTTGCTATTCCCCGGACCTTACCGAGCCAGCGTAGCTTGTAGCACGTACGATCTTCCTGTCTCCCTGCTTGACAGCTTCAGTTGCTACGCAACGAAGAAGATCCGTGGGCCACAATCCCAAGAGTAGGATCGCGACCAGCCGACGCTTGGACAGAATTCCTTGATGCAACCGCGTCGTGAGTTTCGTTTTGGCTACCAAATGATTCCCCAGCCTCATTTTCTCCGTCGTCGAGGCGGCGTGGTGCTGGCAAACGGAGTTCCAATTTGGTACAGTGGCTCGCTTTTCCGCATTCAGCTGCAGCGATGTCCTGTCTGACCTGATGAAGTGTGGACGGCACATTGGCCTGGCGAAACAATTTGGTCAACCTCCAGTCTCCGGTACCGCCATTCATTGCGCGGAGGGTATCTTACTCTCAAACTCCAGCCGCTGGCTCACTGACTTTCCCGTCAAACATTCGCGGCGACGACTCGTCGCCCGCCCATGACATCGCCGTCGCCAACTATTGCGGCAACCACTCTGCGTTCAGCTGCTTCGTTGTGCCATAAGTAAATCACTACGGAAGACGTTTTCAGTGGCCATGTTGCCACGACAAGGCGGCTTCGGCGACGTCACTTCTCAGTTCCATTGTCAGACCGTGCGGCGCGCTGCCAAGTTCTCCCTCATTGCAGAGAATTGTACACCATCGCATCTATGGCAGCCATGTCTTTTGTGATACCTCGTATTTTCAACGCAAATGGCTATCGCTGAAATGAAAGGCCTCACTCTGACCTAAAATTGCAAAGAAGCGAGTGTTACCGCTCAGAATGCGCAGGAACAGAAGAAAGCTCCGCTTCTCAAGTCTGCCCGATGGAAGTGCAACCAGGCGAGAGGCAATTGATGGTTACATGGAAAAGTGACAGTCGCTGCTCAACACACTGATCAGTTCTTGACAGCCTTTCCTTCGTAATCCGAGCAGACTTTTTGTCCCAAATCTATCCACATACTTGATGTACATTCCAGAGGATTCATCCCACAAAATTGTAAGCTCGCCTAGGACCCCGTCACCCTTTCACCCTCGTTATCCTCACGCACGCTCGCCACCACGCCGTTTTCCTCGCCCGCCCAACTGTCGCAGAACCCGTTATCCATGGCTTTACATTTGCTTCGCAGAATTGCCTCCGCACTGCACCGCCAGCATGCTCCATTTGCTGAGACATGATTCGCAACTCGATGGGATAGCGATTCTGGTTCTTCTCCTTCGTCTTGCCGACAAGGTGTAGTAGTCCTTTTTTGACCCGCTTGACTGAGGCCCCGGTAACAGCTGGTAGAGATCTGCACACCTTGCGGTACGGCAAGACCAATGTCACGATATCACGGGCGAGACGATGATTCGGTGCCTGCGTCCAGCCAAAATAGTCCATCATGTCCAGCAGGCTGAGAGTCGTGCCCGCCCTGTGAACGCAGCCGGATTGAGGGCGCCCAAAATCGGGCGACAGCCGCCGGATCGAGCAGCGGTTAACAAATCTTGATGCACCGACACATGCGAAGGAGTTAGACACGAGCGAACAACAAGAGAGTGGAATGACCGGGTTTGACTCAGCGATCTGCTTTGGCTGGGCAGGGCAATTTTGGATCATGCTGCTCAAAACAGGTCAGTGATGCGCGTGCTGTGGACAATAACAGCAGCGTTCCCAAATCGAGCACGGGGGGGGTATGAAGACGTGACACTTGGATTTAGCTTTCATTGTTGGCGAAATTGGTAGTTTGATTGGAAAATCCGACGACTTCCGCTACTACGCCACGCTTAGTTCTGGCATTCGATCGCTACGCGAGTCGTCCTGATCTCTCTTCTTCCTGCTGCACGTCGCCTCTTTCTTGCCGTCGCTCGACTTTTCGCCATCTTCCTCCGATCGTGAATGAAGAATTGCCAAAACGCCACCGACGCCGCCTCCAGAATTGCACGACATCTTTCTCGCATTCTTGATCTGGAGAGCATGGAGATATTTCTTGACAACAGCCACCCGGAAACTCGACCCGAACAGGACGACGACCGCAAGCCCCCATCCATCCGCCCGTCCGTCTCAAGGAATGATCCAGAGCAGGAGAGCCGTTGATGACAGAACCCACTGCTCTCTTTACGGGACCGACTCCTCCAGATGACCCCTGATAGCCCGATGCACATCATCAACAAAGCACCGTCGCTGCTGGTCAGGGCCAGTCAGCGGAGTGTGCCCCCCGTGTGCCACCACGTGGACGGGCAGTACTTTTCCCACCACGCCACCCTGTCCCTTGTCGTCGTCGGCCCCATAAACAAACAGGCGTCGCCGCACATTGCGAATCGCCGCCTGGCGCGGGCATAGATCCGACACTTCAGAGACCGCTCGCTTGCGGGATGGACGCGGCGCAGGCGGCGGTGTTGTCAGCGTAGCGCGTTGTCGTTTTTGATTCGGCGGTGGTGTCATGGGGGGTGCTATCAAGTTTTTGACTACATGGCTCGCAGCTGATGATTTGGGAGAGTCGGGAGGAGTTTGTGGGCGTTTGGCTTGAGGTTCTTCATGCGGCGGCGGAGGAGGCGGCGGCAGAGCTGAAGGCTTCTTCTTCTTCACGTCTTTTGGTACTGGCGTAGAGTTTGACATGATCACCGTTGGAACCGAGTTTTGCGTGGGAAAGAAGAAGATGGAGGAGGAGAAAGCGAAGAATCAGATGGTGGGATGGTGATGGATATATAGGACAAAAGAGGCATGTAGGCAGGTAGTGGATCAGGGGCAATTTCACCCACTGAATGCACCGAAATCCTGCTGAATCTTCCCGCGGATTTAAGACATTGGCTAGTAGCAATAACACCTAGCGCAAAAGGCGTTTGCACTGCTACTGGCGCGTCTGGTTCAAATTGTCGCGTTAGCGAGTTAATGTAAAACCCACTCGGGCCATGTCTCAAAGCTGAGCGGCGGGTATAAGGAAGCTACCACAGATTGCTGGTATAGCAGATATTGAGCGCGGTGCGTGACTGAAGTGGTGATTAATGGTTTAGGAAGAGATGAGTATGGAATCTGGCCCTGTCATGTCTACTATCTATTTCTTCTGCGTTGCAGCAGCATTAGCCGGCGGCACATACGCTGCCGCCAAACGGGTTACTCTCTCATATAGCGCCATCGAGCGCGTAGGTCATCTATGTGATGTGTCGCCACAAGTAGTGCGGCCAACATTGTCGTAAAGCACCGTCACACGTGTGGACCGTGTCAATCTGGAGCTAGTAGTAGTTTCGGCAGCAGCCGGAAACGCCTTCGCCGCGGCGGTTCAGTAGGACGCCTTTCAGAGACAACCTTCCATGAGTAATGCCTTAAGAATGACGGGGACGCGTGCTACGCGAGACGGGGTGAGAGTGAAGAAGGAGAGATAGGAGATAAAGAGGCCGAGGCAAGGAGGGAACAAGGCAAACTAAAGGTGAAGAAAAACAAGGCCTTAAGGTAGCTAAGAGGACGCGGGAAGAATGCAGCGGGGAGGCGGGCCTGGTGGCTGGAGGAGATGGAGTCATTAGGTGGCGGAGTTCCCGTCTTCAAGTGGATTTCTGTGCGGTGCAGATGACGAGTATTGTAGATGTTCACCCTGCAGTATTGCCATCTCTACTCTGAATATGCTGGATGCCCTTCCCTAAAGCACTCACTACTCAATTAAGACCAGCTGAAGAAGAT
The DNA here is from genome assembly GCF_038021145.1 of Phyllosticta citriasiana. Classification (NCBI taxonomy): domain Eukaryota; kingdom Fungi; phylum Ascomycota; class Dothideomycetes; order Botryosphaeriales; family Phyllostictaceae; genus Phyllosticta; species Phyllosticta citriasiana. Next base: position 59,666 of record NW_027117301.1, read on the forward strand.
GCGGAGATGTAGATTCGCTGCGAAATCATTCTCCCAGAAAAAAAAACCCCACCTTACTTACTCAGTAAACGAGTGATTAAGTGAGTGAAAGAGTAAAGAGGTAACGAGTAAAACGAAAGGAAGGGGAAGAATCGAAAGAAGAAGTAGAGGAAGGAGAGACGACTTGGAAACCCTAACAACATATACATGTATGCGTTCTCTTTCTACTACCCCTTGGCAAGTCTTCCATTCCGTCTCCCCTTGAATCCATTCAGTGCGCGCGTCCGGCGCTGCCAACCAACCACCACCACTCAAGAAGAGAGCTTGAGCATGATGAAGCCGATCAAGACCATGAGGGCCAAGATCCACAGGTTGTCGACGTTGGAGGGGTACGGCATACGTCCATGTCCGTTTGCACTCGCACGCTGTTCCCTGTCGGTAGACCCCAGCACTTTGGCCCTTGTGCCGCCGCCGTTCATGTCATGGCAGGTTTCGTTACCCGTCGTCGCAACGCCAGTGTGCTGAATTTTACCATGTATGCCGCGGACTAGGTGTCCAATATCAGCAATCTCACCCTCGACATTTCTGAGAAGGTCCATGCAGAGTTTTTCCATGTAGCGTTTGTCCATGTCCAAATTGTTGGCTTTGGGTTGGGCTGCTGAGGCTTCGACGGACCGACCCTCCTTAGGCTGCTCGGACAAGCTGTCTTTGAGCGCCGCCTTGAGCTTCATGAACTCATTGTACGTGTCGAGCGACACCAGCCGAACATTCTTGGCTTCGATCCGGATCTTCATGTGCCAGACCGATTCCGCAGCGCGGACTGCCTCGTCCAACTCGGACTGGCGGGGGTTTGGCCGAGTAATCGATTCGACGCATCTGATAAGTCTGTCGATTTCTTGGAGTAGCAACTCCATGTTGGTTTGCAGCTCGAACTCATTAGCCATGATGAGTGTCGTCAACAAAAAGATTGTTTTTAGGTTGTAGTACAAGAGATTGTTGGAAGAAATTGACGCTGAAAGTTAAAGCAAGAAGTTGAAGCCGATGTCGAAGCGAGAGATTGCTAGAGAGCAGTGATGTGTTGAGATGATGGGAGAGGGGGCTGTAGTGCTCTTTCAGCCAGCAACATATGATCAGGTTCCGCCACTTAAGTTTCTCAATTCAAAGTAATCCATGTTGCGCGTCGGAGCTTCAAGACACTTGCAATGATATGGCTCAGCATGGCAGCTTTCTTCCCGCCATTGGGGGTCGTGCCTAGAGAGCCGCAGCGCGCACCCTGCTCAATTCACTCATTCAGTCACGTATTCCCACTATGGGATTCTTGATCGCGGTTTCCGAGATGCCACCAGGAGTCCTGAGTGGTCTTCAGTGGCAGCTAGAGGGCGTTTTTAGGCTAACGACCTTCTGAACAGTTTCGGATGCGGCACGCACAGAATACAAGGGGGCCCTTCCTTGAGACAAGCATGCAGTGACAAGCCGCCAAGCCCGGCTGCAAGACGCCGCTCCAGTAATGGCGATATGCAGGAGTGGATTCAAGCAGTATTTCTCATGCCGCATGTGTTGGCGTGCTCTGTGTCGAGACTTATTTATTTACCTATTATGGTTCATGTCCGTCAACAAGAATTCGTGTTAGGCAGTTTGACCACCGAGCGCCCGTGGATCCGTGGGCGCTCCAAACGGAACCACGTACTCGTTCAATCCCGACCGCAATGCAGCTGAAATCCCAGACAACGACGTCAGAGTGCGGTGGTGATGGTCTTGGGTGTCTAAGTCTCGGGACAAAAATCCGCCGCGCAACAGCATGGGCGAAAAGCGTGGGCGGGAGTGAAACATATGGCATATTTGCAATGCAAGCATCTCGGTTCGGTGGATGGGGTGTTAAGATGAGCTGGGCTGCCTTTCAATCTCACAGTCGCTCGCGAGGCCCAGGCAGTTGAAGACACCAGCTGATGCCGATACCCGGTCTGACAAGATGGCAAGAGGAAGTCAGCAGCCGGCCTGCGATACTTTGAGGAATTGAGCGGCAGCGGAAAAGAAGACAGGAGCGTGCGGGTTTTCAGGGAGCGAGGCACCCAAAAGCCGAAAATGACGTCACCCAGGCCACTCCCTTCCACCAGCTTGCTCCGCGCCCAGGCCGCTTCACTTCTGGACTACCCCAATTTGTCAACTTCAAAACATCAAGAAAGCAAATTCCAGGCCAAGGACATTCAAGGGCGTCATCTCCTCGCTTGAAGATGCGGGGCTTAAAGAGTCCAAGGTCGAAACGCTCTGCAGCCTCTGCTTTCTACTTCGCTAACAGCACTGATACTCTCAAGATGGTTGAATGCCACAACAGGCCTTGCGCGGCGTATAGCGGTGACGTCTAAGGGCAGAGACGAAACGTGACCATCTGAGCACGATCCAATATCATGTATTTGTCAAGGTGGTCGCGGAAAAAGGCTTGAACATGGCACTGAGGTCGGCACCGCTCGGCGGAAGTGATGGTCTACGAAGCGGTGTGTATGCCAGTGCTAATCATGGTGACATCAGTCAACAACTTCCAGGGCGTCGCGGACCACCAACAGGCTGGTAATGGGGCAAAGCACAAATCAGACCTTGAATAGACGGGCTACCGAGGCAGGGAAACGCCAAGCTCTGTGATGTGAGGTGTGGAGAGCATCATCGGCGTTGGTCGCGGGATTCGGCTGGCCCGGGGGTGCATCTTGCATCGCGGATGTCGAGTCGTCCAGCGCTAATGGGAGCAGACACAATGTGATCTTGCTCCCTAACTTCGCTACGTGTCGATTAAACTACCTTGGAAAGTTAGTCCAACCAAGGGAGTGGTAGTAAGCGTACCAGATCAAAGGCTGGCAGAACGAAACGTCTCCAAAATTGTTTTCCGCGTCAATGGCGACAATCAGTCCTCATTGTCGCCAAGACGAGGCTCCAAGGAAGGCGTTGACAAAGCGCCCGGCTTGAAGACGGGGGAAGCTTTCCGCGACCTACGTGCGCAGTTTGCGCGAGATGTCAGGTTTGCCCGTGCGTAGTGCCATCCTTGCGAAGAGCAGACCTATATGGTGGTCGCGAAAACAAGAGAGGAGAAGTGAAGAAAGAAGGGAGGTCGAGGGCAAGCAAGGGATGCAAGGAATGCAAACAATTTCGCGACTCGATTTACTCGCAAGGCGTTCAGGTGGAACTCGTCTTCGCCTTTGGCGATAGTCTCGACGGGACGGGCCGGGCCGATGGGCAATCTGCTGATGTAGAAATGTGGCTTGTAGGGCTGTTGGTGATGCGACAAGTGCCTTTGGGTATCGCAGGTACCGTGGGCGCTGTCTCTGGCGCTCTGCAGTGTCGCATCCCAACCTACCCACCTGATGTCTGGACCGTCGCACTGCTTGACCAATTTTCTGTATCGCCGTGGGGGAGGGCTGCGGGAGGCCTTTTCAATCCACCTCGGCTGCGAGAAGACTGCGTCAGCCGAGAAAATCAAGAAGCGCGCGCCCTTGTTACCAGCATGGCCGTTGCGCATGCGCAAGGGTTGATTTCAGCGATGAGAGAGGCAGACACATCAGTCGCTTGCAGACAATGAGGTAAGGTGTTGCGGCTCTTGTCGCTGCCATTTTGGTGGCATCTGTGGGGGTGTCTCGTCGACTCTGCTTGTTCTGGATGTGGATTTTGTTTTTGGGAATGTTGCGACGGGGCGGCTCAAAATTCGACATTAGTGGCCGTGGCTCGTTCGAAGGCGTTGACATTTTGTCATGAAGGGAGGAGACAAACAGCTGTTTTCTGGATGAGGAGCGATGTATCCTCTTCGAGGAATTGCGGGTACAAACGATTGTTGATGAATAAGAGAGGCCAGTGCATGAGGGGAGATGGCGCAGAGAAGTGGCTCAGCGTGGCTGACGCAAGGCGGCGTGATTTTCCTGTGCAGCAATATAGTTTCGTCCGTGCGCAGTATATTTCTGTTCAGGAAAATCGGGTCCGATATCGGGCCGTGCAACGCATTGCTTCGTCATCATCGCCGGAACGGGCGGTCAACAACAACAACAATGGAAAGGCAAGGAACAAGCATTCCAGTCTCCGTCTGTCCTTGGAGAGTCACTTTCACACGTCGTCTTTTTTCCCCTTGATTTGCTATCAACGGAAGGTCATGTCCCTCGATGATGATGATGATGATGCCGCCACGGTCGCACACTGCTCGCCAAAATCACCCTTTATGAAGCTGCAGGCCAAAGCCACGTATGCATATTCGTCGCTCCCGTTACCCTTGACAAGCGCCCGACATCGTTGTCAACCTCCTCCTCCTCCTCCTCCACGCATGCACACTCGTGGCCGCCAGAAAGCTAAAGTCGCCCAGCGCAGATTCCACCGTCAGCCACTTCTACTCCCACTCCCACACGAACCGCACGAGCCGACCGCCAACGACGCCGAAACGCTGCTGCGAACTCCTCACACGCCTCTCCAACATCTCCGCCCGCCAGCCACAGCACGCCCGTCAACCAAAGACCTCATGCCGCTCGCAGCCCTTCCTTCCTCACAGCCAAACGTCAACCACAACCTCATATGGGAGCCCGGCGAGTCAGTCCAAATTGATTTGTGGAAACTACTTTGACATGTTCGTCGCTCTACCTTCTCACACCACCACCATCACAAAACGCGCCCGACGTCACACAGATTCTGGTCGAAATCCCTCCTCTCCCACCACGCCGTACCAAAGTCATCGTCGTCATCGTCGTCATCATCCTCAGTCTGACACCCGTTGAGCACTCCCGTCCGCTTCATCAGGGCGGCGACGACCTGTTGCCTGCGTAGGGCTCTCTTATGCGCCAACTCCTCCCAGAAAGGCTTGCGATCAGGTCCCACCAGTTTGGTGACCGCCTGCTCGATGGAGCTCTTGCATCGCTCCCACAATCCGCGGCGCTGAAGCCGCAGCTGGTACAATGCCTGAGCCCATACGATGCCCTGGCGCTCCATACACTGCCGGACGTGGATGAATTCGGCCGTCGACAGGTCCAGCCCGGGATCTCGGGGGTCCTCGGCCTCGTCCGTGGTGGGCATCATATTCATTATGTCGTCCGCGTCCACCGCGTCCCACTCGTCGACCGATTGCTTGTCCGTCAGCGCATTGACCCACGTGCTCTTTTGGGCCGCAGTCATGCAGCCAAACATGGCGTCGTTGTAGGCTTGCTGGATGATTTGATCGACAACGATCAGCTGGCGGTCCGACAGGTCGAGTAGCGTGCGCAGACCGGACTGCGACGCCCGATCTGGGTGCCAGAGCGCGCGGAGTTGCCGGGCCTGACGATTGATTCGTCGACGACACGTCACTGATTCTTCGTCGGTCGGCAGTAGCGGGTTGGCCCATGAGACCGAGGCGTCGGAGACGTTGAAGACATGCCAGGCTGGGGGAATGTGCTTGTCGCGAGGCAAAGATTTTTGCAGTTTGCCAGGGGTGATTCGCGGGATATATTCAATCCAGCTGAAGTTTCCTCCAGCAGGGACCAGCGGGCACGGCTGGGGCCGCGGACACGGGGGAGGCCGCGGACAGGGCGCGCACTGCGGCCGGAAGAAGTATCCAAGGAGGATGGCGGAGATGATGGCGAAGATGCCCAAGATTGCAAAGGCAAGAGGGTGAATTGCTTCAAGGAGGCGATGACGAGCTTGAGAACGACTTTGGGACCGATTTTGAAACCGACCTTGGGACCGAGGTTGGGGTCGAGCTCGGGACCGTAGACGAGAGCGGGCGTCCATGGCAACGAGCGAAGAGAATGTGATGAGAATGGAGGAATGGGGAGCGAACGGTACGGTGTTGTTCTTTACAACGGGCGCCAAGCGCCAAGGCCGCCCGTTTTGAACAAAAGGACAAAGATGATGAAGATGTCCGGAAGCGGCCGATGGTCGGGCATGACCGTCTTTGTCCTTGTCCGGGGAGCAAGCGCGGAAGCTCACTTCTCCTGAGACATTACTGCATGGCGCTTCCACGGTGGTCGGCGGTGTGCCGGAGACTCAGATCTCCTGAGACATCATTGCATGGCGCTTCCATGGGGTTCGGCGGTGAGCAAACAGGCCTCTCTTCCCCTTGAGATGCACCTCCATCTCCAACTCATCTACGTCCATCTTCCGGCCCAGCCCTCATGGAGACGCAACGCTCCCCTGCCACGACCTCGACGATGACGGCCAACAATTCAATGACCGAAACCATTCACACTTCGATGATGTGGATTGGCGTACGCTGGTGAGTACTTTACCCAAGTAAAGAAGAATGACTGGCTAATACTAGACAGGTCACTTGTGTCCTGGACGGACATGGCCGGATGTTTTACGATCGCAGCGGCCGTCGTGGCCCCTTTGTGTCTCCTGGCATTCCGGCAAGGCTTGTGCACCATCAACGTCCATCAGCAGCAGCAGCAACAACAGCAGCAGCAGCAGGAGGAGAAACATCAAAGACCCTCCAACCGCGATATTGCCGAACAAATCAGAGCAAAGCAGCTAGCCAAGAAAGACGCAGGGCTCTGGTCATGGATCAAGGCGCTGCTCGGATTTGCCTTGGCCGTGTTGGGGATCCTCGCGATACTCCTGTTCGCAGGACTCGTGCGGTGGGAGTCGAGCCGCGGAGGCCGCATGCAGGAGCAGCTCTTCAACTTCGACAAGAGCAAAGGGTGTGTGCGCGACAAGGCGGGCAAGGCGTGGATGGTGACCGGGAAGCTGCGCAACATGACGGACAAGGGCCTGGTCGACTATGCGAAGCATGTTGGGGCGCAAGAAAAGGCGCAGGAACAGTGGGAGGCGAGAATGGACAAGTGCGTCGAGAGGGAGCTGGTGACGTATCTGAATCTGCCCGGGGTAAGACGCTTGGAGAGTTCGGTGATCAAGGAGGGCGAGGCCCTGCGCGAGGTGGTGTTGAGTCTGCGGGAGATGAACGGAGAGGCGGCAAGGGCGACGTTTGAGCAGGTGAGTGAGATGGATTTGTTGATGGAGTCGTAATTAACATGAGTCGACAGATGGTCCATGTCGGCGTCAGCGTCCTGTCAACGCATTGCGATCCTGGTCAGCCCCTTGCGGCGTCGGGCTGTCAACACCACGTCCGCGCCGTCGTCAACATGGCCCAGGTGCACTTCCGCGATGCCATGACCCGCGCAAACGCCACCAGGAACCAGGCCATTCGCTTTCACGACTTGCTCAACAGCACCGCCCACTCTATATTTGAGAGGCGTGGCTTCATCGCCGAACTCCACGACAATGCCACCCACAACGAGCGCCTTGCCTCCAAGAAGCAGTGGCATCGCTGGCCGGTCCTCAGCTACTGGTATTCCCCGCCGCTGGAAGAGGCTTCTGCGCTCCTCCATCGCATCGAGGCGCTCCAAGACTTCCTCATCCCTCACTACTTCGATCCCCTCAATTCCCTCGTCAACAACGCCACAGATCTCCCTGATGCCATTGAAGCACTGGAAAAGTACATGGCGTTCCTCCACAGTCTCAGCTCAAAGACCCTCAGCGACTCTGACCTTGTTTCCGGCACCAAATTTCCTTCCACTGTCGTCGAGATAGCCTGTACGCGCGTTCTCAGGGCCGCGCTTGAGCCGCCGGGATACTGTTGGGGCTTTGCAGACTGAGGAGGCGTCGTGATGTAAACCAAACTGCCAATTAGAGGTGTCCCATTTGTCGTCGACCAACGCCTTCGGACGAGCCTGCTTGCTTGTCCCAGTCAACCCGGATACCTATACCGGCCGTGAATGCCATGTCGCATCTGGCACAGGGCAGGGCAGTGGAGTGGCCATGGCTGCGTGTTTCTATTCATATCTTCATGTCTTTACTCGCGGCCCCCCGACTTCCCTTATCTTGTCTTGTCTTGGACCAAGTTTCTCTATTAATCGATTGGTTGATTGCTCTTCAAGCCCCTTGGCTTTCTGCTAACTACTTACTTACGGTTCAATCTATCCACTCACTCGTCGATTCCTGCACATTCGCTTTAATTTACTACTGCTGCCCATACCTCCTTAGTAGAATCTTGGCCGAGCTTGCCTACGAGCGCTTGCTTGCAAGCTCCGGTCCGTCACAACGCCGGCGGTTGGCATGTGAACGCTGATTGGTGTAGTGCTTCTTTCTGGGCTGGATCAGATTCATCCACTGGTGAGTCTATGCTTGCTTTTCTCATCGGTCTATTCCACCTTACGCGTGATAATTGCCATTACAGCATCACAGAGACTTGTGGCGGCGTGCGCCGGACGAGGCTGATACACTGGAGGCCAATTGTACCGTCACGTCTTGCTTACCCCTTTGGACTTCGGGCCGCCCTATCAATCCACTTGCTATTTGTATGTGGGCTCTCCTGACCAACGTCGGCGTCTCTCTTCAGTGCATCCATCCATCGCTCAGCCTCTTTCCCAATCAATCAGCCTCTCCTGTCAATCAATCAATTAACCAATCATGGCCAGTGTCATTTGCTGCGGCATCACAAAGAAGGGCGTTCAATGCGGCAATCGGGGCACATACGACGGATTCTGCCACTTGCACGTCGACCAGGCCAAACAGGGCCCGGAGTACGCCGTCGTCCGCAGTAGCAGCAGCAGCCCGAGCCTCCAACACAACGGCCATCGCCAGAGGTCCGAAAGAGACCGTGGCGGCTCTGAGTACTCTGCTTCTCTGGCGCGTGGTGAGTGCACACATACATGCATATAAACAAACATACTTGCGGCTGGCTGGCATTGTCTCTAACACCCCGCCGCATCACCAGCTCCCCCTAGCATCCCACTCTCCTCCAAGCCCAAGGTCGTCGCGGCCACCAACGAAGAAGTCGCCGCTGCCACTGCTGCAATGTTCCCCTCGCCGCCACCCTCACCTTCCGTTCGCTCCTCATCCACGCACCCAAAGCCAACAACGTCGCCGCGTCCTCCCCAAAGCCGTCGTCGTGCAACCAAGGAGGCCGTCAACACCACCGTCGCGCTCTCGGACGAACTCGAAGACATCAAAATCCGCCTAGATGCGCTGTGCTTGCAGCACGTCGCCGCTGGTGACGTGCCGCTGTTGGGTCTGTTTGCTATGACGAGTGCATCGGTTGGTATGTTGAGGGATGTCGTTTCTGCGTCTGCGTCTGCGTCTGCGCAAGAGTGAGATTGAGATTAAGATTGGGATTTGAGGGTATGCGTGCGCGCGTGCCGACGCAGCTAGTGGCGGGCGCCGCGGCGACGTGGATCCGAAGGGGGAGGGAGGGGGGAGCAGCTGGTGAAAGGGGTTAGGTCAAGTCATGTATTTGTATGCGTGTAAGTTGCATGTAGGAATCGAGTCTGGAGATAGAGATTCCCGTCTGCACTAGACCCATTTCTGGCCTCCCTCCCCAAAAGTGTATGGGTACATCTCACGCGCTACCTAGCTACAAAGTTCCTAACTAACTAACCACCTCACATGCCATGCCCACCATCCCCTTCGTCTCCATTTTCCCTCCGCTGACTGGACCATAGCCCCGTTCCTGTTCATCGGCTTTCTTACGGGCCTATTTCAGCCCCCTTTTCCGAGTCACCACTGAGCCTGTGCATCTACAATGGCCACGCGCGCGTTTGGAGGCTGATTTTATTGACTTTTAACGCCGTTTTCTACGTCTGAGCTCAGGCAGACAGACAGTCTTGGATGCCGAAATCTAATCGATAGCTACGGAGAAAGAATTTTATCGTAGAGCAAAGGGAGGAGATGGACAGAGCGACAGAAGTGTCTTTGCATGTGAATTTGAGCTGCGGCCATAGTGCGTACTCACACGTGAGGTGTATTCCTACGCGACGCCCTCCGGGCGTCTTCCGAGACAAATCCAAGCTCACTCACTTAGCAGAAGTGGAAGCCTAGCAAAGTCAAAATAAGAAGAACAACATCATCTCAGATAGACGGAGAGACATGTCTAGCGTAGACTCATCCTTGAGATAATATCTTCGGATAGCCCCGGAGCAATGACATCGGTGTAATCCGTGCCTCTATTGATGGCTTCCCCGTCCCATGCACTTCCTAACAGTCTAAATGCCATGCGGTCCCCTGGATTCGGTAAGGAAATCAATTAGACAAGATGGATATAGACAAGACCCTCCAGGCCTGCGACCGCTGTCGCCGCCTCAAGACGCGATGCATCAATATCAACGACTCTCGCTCGCCCTGCACCAACTGCAAGAAGCGCGGTCTCCCATGCAAATATCGCGCAATCGTATGGATTATCTTTTCTATTTTACCACCGCAGATGTCAACTTTCGTCGTGGCCATTGAACTGACTCTGTCTCAGTACATCATCAAGCAAAAACAAGAATCGTCAGATACACTTGCCCAACTACCACTACCACCGCTACCACAGCAACAGCAGAAGCAGGCGGTAGCTGCAACAGACCATGCGACGGGAGACCCTTTTAGAGAAAACCAAATTGCCAAAGACGTCGTCATGGATGATCAGACTGCCAGAGACGCCACCGGAGAAGATGACGATGAAAAAGGAATTCCTCGAGAAGACCTCGACATGGAAGATGTCATTGCCGCAGACGTCAATCTGGGTGACTTCAACATGGCAGATGTTACTGCCGGAAACGTCAGCTTGGAAGATTTCAACATGGAATGCGGCGTTACTGCTAGAGACTTCAGTTTAGGAGGGGACCTTTGCATGGGACAGGACACTTTCGAATCATCCCTTACAAGTGTACGTTCGCCCCGCCTACCTACCCTTGGACGGGGACGGCCTTGACTAACTGCTTGCTTGCTTTGCTTACACCTGAGCAGTTCCTGCTTACTCCCAACGGAACAATGCTCAATGACGACGGACTGTTCATGGACCTGATGGTTCACGATCCGTTCATGCTGTCTCTTCCGCCTCTGTCGCACTCAACCGACGGCAAGGGAGACGCTGCGCAGCCGGCACCTTTTACAGCAGCCGCTGCCCAGCCCTATTCGTGCTCATCATCATCATCAACATCATCATCATCCCAGCCCCCGTCGTCCATGCTCGAGTCTCCATCCTCGTCCTACACGTACGCTCAGTCGCCGAAAATTTGCCTTTTGGATTTCCAGCCGCCGACCGAGCCAGAAACGAGCAAATTTGGACAGCAGCACTCCCACCAAGCAAATGCGGCGGCCATCATGACCGACGGCTTCGGTCTGCCCCGTCATCGTCCCCATAATGACAAGGACGTGGCTGCCATGGCCATGCTGGGTAAGAACGTAATCAGGGAGCTCAAGGCCATGTGCGATCGCGTACGTACGGACCAATGCATCTCTCTTGCAGGAACCTCGCTAATCGCTCGCCGCGTCGCCAGAAGAAAATCGATGCGATGAATCTTAAATACGTCTTGATATTCCTAGACGACTTTGCTTAACCCTTCTCCTAACTAGCCTACACGGCCCTTAATAGACCTTAATAGGCGCGTATATCTCTATATTATAGGTTTATAAGGCAACCTAGTAGAATACTACATAGACTGCGCGCGAAAGATTATATCTAGATATATATATTTACGTAAGCATAAAGCAGATTATAGTAAGATTTATATAGTATATCCGTCCGTCCTTCTATTCTATTTATTAGCTACTTAGATCTAGGGCGTAGAAGAGATAGCTACATATAACTTACGTAATAGAGAGAGTATTATAGGCTAGCCTTAGCTACATTATAGCGGGTAGATAAGTAGTAGTATAAAGATAAGCCCGTTATTAATTTAATTAAGGTTCTAGATTAAGCCCTATTAAGCCTAGACTAGTAATTAGCTAGTTATAATATAGCGCCCTAGGTTAGACTTATAGAGGCTAAGGTAGTTTTTAGTAGTTTAGAGCTAAACGAAGTTAAGACTAAGCTTCTACTATATATATTTAGTATTTAAGTCTACCTTAACCTTATTAGAATATAGTAGGAGTTTTAGTAAATAGAAAAGCTAGTATATTTTAGTAATAGTTAAGGAGGAGTATTAAGGCCTTAGTAGTCTAAGATATTAATTAAGGAATAAGTTAATAATAGTATATAATACTACTATAGGTTAACCCTATAGGGAGCTTTTTCTAGTAGTTAAGGAAAGAAGTCTTCTAATTAAGTAAATTATTAGTATACTATTCTACTCTACCTTTTAGAGGCTAATATAAGAGGTCTAGCTCTATATTATCTACGCCTACCTCTTATATTTAGTAATTAGAATAGTTAGGTTATAGGCTACTAGTTAGGGTACGTTACTAGTTATATAGCTATACTATAGTTATATCTCGCGTATCCTTACTATTAGTAAGATTACCTTAAGCTAGATTATTACGGTCTCTATTAGTCTTACTAGTTATTAAAGTAGATTACATTATAATATTAAAAAAAAAAAAAAGGCTAGAGGGCGTAATATATAAGGGTTATACTTATAATAGACGTTATAGCTATAGAGGTAAAAAAGAATAGATAAAGAGAGCTAAAAACTACTTAGTAGAAAGAGAATATAAAGTAGGTAAACTAACTAGCTACTCCTTAAGAATCTAATATAAAAAAGTAAATATTACGCCTCTAGTAAGGTACTCTAGAGAGCCTAGCTTTTTCTCTACTACTTTTTTTTTCTATATTTCTAGTAGTATTAACATAATCCTAGGGCTTTATAAGCGTAGTTCTACTTAATCCTAGGTACTATTAGTAGAAGCTAGTTAGGTATACGTAATATTTAATCTACTCTATATATTTATACTTTCCTATAGAAGTCTACCTCTAGGTACCTATACTAAATTCTATTTACTTCCTCTACTTTATATTTAAAACTACCTTACTAGTCTAAGGAGTAGTTATTAGACTATCTAGTACTATAGTATTTTAGTAGTAAATAATATTCTTATATAGAGAAGAATTAGAGTAATCTAAGGATTAACTATATATTTAGAGATAGAAGTATAGGAGTAAGAGATAGGCCTTAAGTAATATAACCCTTAAGTATAAAAGGACGTAGTAATACTTAGATAGAAGTAGTATTACATAGTATTTATATATAGGAAGAAACGTATATAATATAGCTAGAAAGAAAGGATAAGGATTCTAATATTAAGGCTAGAAAAGTAGAGAGTATAGAGTAGTTATCTAGGAATATTTAAGTATAGTACTTTAATGTTAGTAAAGGGGTTTCTAGCTAGTAGTAGCCTTTTATTAACTAGTCTATCTATTCTTAGCCTTAGTATCGTCTTTTTAGTCTACTATAGAATTTATAGATAATTTAATCTATATTATTATAAGAGTAGGTAGAGAAGTAATTAAGCTAATATTACCTAGTAGGTTAATAAAGAATTTACGATTTATTTTAGGTAGCTCCGTAAGATAGTACTTAAGAGGGTATAGTAGTAAGATAGGAGGTTATACTATAGAGATAAAGTAGTAGTTAAAGGTTAGTAGTAGTAAAAGTAGTTACTAGTAGAAAATTCTCCTCTACTAATATTATTAAGTCTATTAATTACTATCTATACTAACTTTATTACTACTATATATACTTATTAACTTTTTTATAGTATTCTTATACCTTTTCTATCTACTATAATATTACTATTAATAAATATAAGAAAAGTATAGGTAAGTTTTAGGAACCTATCTACTCTATTTTAACTACTAATTTTACTACTAAATCTCCCTACCTACTTCTTTATTACTAAGCGCTTTAAATTAGCTATTATAGAGTAATATTTAGACTACTATAGCTACTACTACCGCCTTAGACCTAAACTATAGAATCTTAGAGCTTACTAGGTAAGGCGATTAAAGACGCTATATTAGAAAAATTATAAGCTAGCTTACTAGAAGTCGTTCTAAAGGCTTTATAGGCCGTAATCCCTTTAAAGCTATAGTAACTTAGATAATAGTAGCTACTAACCGTTATTAGAGACGTCTTAGTCTAAGATAGTACTATTAAGTATATATTTAATAACTTTAATCGCTAAAGTAACCCTCTAGATAGCTTCTTTAACATTATATAAGGGTACTTAGATAAGACTATTACTAATAGAATTCTAAGGAAGGTATAGAGTAGTAAAGAAGGAGTATTAAAGGGATTAAAGATACTAAGATATAGGTATATAATTAGCTATTAATATATCCTTCTTCTTAGCTAGTAAGGAATAACCTACCTAGATTTATAGTATTAAGCCCTTTAAGATAGCGTTAGTAAAGTAGTAATAAGAGAGGAGGGAGTAAATAATTATAGACTTCTATAAGGTACCCTTAAGTACTATAGCTATAGCGGCGCTAGTATAGTATATATACTACCTCTATATTAGATATAGCTATTAAAGTAACTACCTAAAAGCTATAATGCCTATATTTATTAATACCTCTCCCTTTTTTAGCCCTATTATGGCTAGATAGTAAGGTACGTCTTCTCTAGCTATTATAGAAAAGCGTAGTCTATTAGCTAACTATCTACCTAACTAATTTAGGTTTTCCGTAAATAAAAGAAGCTTTAAATTATAGCGGTATGTAAGGCTAAGGTAGAAGTAGATATTTTCGTTAATAGCGTTAGATAATAAGGATGTTAACTATTACCTACTCTATCTTTATACTAGTAAAGGCGCTAGTACCTAAGTAGCTTAATAGCGATCGCTATAGTAGCTAATAGGCATTCTTAAATGTATCTATCCTAAATCTAGCTACTCTATCTACGGATTATTTATACTATACTATTATTATAAGTCTAGTCTAATACTACTATTTTTAAAATAGAGAGTAAGTAGTTAGTATATACTTTTTACTAGGATAAGTAGGCGTAAAGTATAGCTACGGTTTACTCTAGCTTTTATATATACTAAAGTTAAAGCTAAGGTAAGAATCGATATATAATTAGTTTACTTTAGACCTAGATATTAGAGTTACGCTTACGCGTAGTAGATTAGGCTTCTTAATCTAAACTAGGGCTAGGTACTAAAAGTAGTAATTATAAAGGACGGAATAGGTCTTTATACTTTACCTTAGCTAAGTAGAACTAATCTTTAGTATAAGCGGTTAGTATCTTAAAGTAGAAGATACGGAATAGCGCGTTAAAATGAATAATATAGAGACTAATAGCTATAGTAGTTAGAGAAGCGCTAGACGGCTAATAAAATGAAATTTACGTAGTCTAAAGCTACTACGGTCGTAAATAGGAAATTTAAGCCGATTACGGGTATTAAAAGTCGAAAAAGTAGAGCTTTTTAAGGGAGAGACGCGGTATAGAAGTAACGATATACCGTAAAGTAGTAAAGATATAGGGCGATATATAGTAGCTAATAGAGGGTTATTTAGCTATTAAGTTATTAGCTAGCTAAGGGTAAGCTATTAGTATAAGAATTAAGTATTTCTAGGCTATAGACGTCTTTATAATCGTTAGATATATCGTTTCTAATTCTAAAGGCCTCTATTAGGGCCGTAATACTCCTATAGGTACTATTAGGAAACCTTTTATCGCTCTAGATTCTTAGATATAGTCCTAATATAGTAGTAATCGTACTACTATAATCGTCTACCTCTACTCCTCTATATCTACTCGTTATCTAACGCCGTACTACCTTTACTACGCTACTATCTCCTACTACCTTATTTAGGCGACGGTTAGAAAGTTAAGAGCGAGGTAAAGAAGGCGGGGCTCTACTATAGACATAACTACTAAGTTAGTCTAATAAAGCGTAAGGGCTCTAAGATATATCTACTACGTCTAGAGCCTTAGAAGTAATAGTTTTAAGATAGAACGCGCGATGAATTTATATATAGGTAAGACTAGAGACTAACTAGAAGTAGTAGATATATATATATTATACCTAAGGCCGGATATCGGTAGTTAATAATCTAATATCTACCTATATTAGCTTTAGGAACATCTAAATTTACGATAAGTAATTAGTTAGGTGTTACTTACCTAATCTAATCCCTCTAGCGTAATAAGGATTAGGATTATATATTAGTAGTAGTTAGCGAGTTGGATTTAATAGACTATTTATTATTACTAAGATTATAATAGGTTATAAGCCTAGATAAGTTACGTCTACTACTTACCTAACTTAAGTTCTCTCTTAAGACTTACTTATTCTTATTTCTCCTAACTTATTTACTACCCTATTAAAATAATCGTTTTACTATAACACTATATCTTCGGATAATAAATACTCTAAGATAACTATCCTAAAGAAGGACGTATTATTCTCGTTATAGAGGACTAGCTTATAGGCTAGGTTAGCTAAAGATAAGATAATAGGATATATCTTCTATAATATAGACGGCGTTAGGCCTAAGCTACGTCCTCTACTACTTAATATTAACTCTAAAGCGGCCGAGATTAAAGCTAGAGCCTAAGAGATTAAGGAGTAGATCTTAAAGGATAAGATTATAGCTAAGTTAATCGTAATCCGTCTTAATAAAACTATTAAACTAGAAATAACTAAAGATACTATAGCTAAAGAGATATATAACTATGTTATAAGGTTATTTAAACTATCTTCATTACTCCTATACGTTAAAGCCGTAGATAAGCTACTCTATACTAAGCTTATATTAGACGTTAACGAGTATATTAGCTCCTTTAACTAGAATCTTAAATTAATTAAGAACGCGGCTTACCTTATATACGCTAATAAGTCCTATCTTAAGTAGTATTAAGTGCCCCTAGGATTAGCGGTAGTACTATTTATATAAGGTATAAGTAGTACTAATTAGGTCGCCTCCTAGCGCGATACTAAGGCTATTAAGGAAGAGAGATACGCGGACGTTAATACTATAATAAGTACTCTTTAAGAGGTAGCTAGACGACGTAATTTAGGTTAAGAGACTACTATTACTATATTAGCTATAGGTAAGCTTACTAGTAAATCTATAGGTAGTAAGCCCTAAGACCTATATAATAAATGTAAAAGGAAGACTTATACTAATAAGAAGTATTATAAATAACACCCTAAAAAGGCCCCTAATAGCTAGAGTACTAAAAGATATAATAATAAGAAAGAAGATAAGAAGGATTCTAAAAAGGGTAAGAAGGCACGTACTAAGAGTAAGGCTATTACTAAACGTAATAAGAGTAGTAGAGAGAGTAAGAGTAAAGATTAGGAGCTATATATTAGTTTAGTAGCTATCTATAAATCTACTTAGACCGGATAAACGGATAAATAGTTACTCCTTTAGGACTTAGGCTCCTTATACTACTTTATTAAGGATAGGAGGCTATTTATAATACTTAAAAGAATAAATAAACTACTAGAGTTTAATTAAGCCGTTAGCGCGGCGTCTATTAAGTATTATAGGACCGTAATTATAAAGAGTAGACGACTATCTCTTAAGCTTATAAACGCCCTATACTCTTCTAAATCCTCTTATAACATCCTCTCTACTAGCTAAATAGAACGAATTACTTACCTTACTTATAGAGATAATACTCTTATCTATACTAAACCTAGCTAGGCATTCGTATATCTTACTAAATAGAGCGATATCTACTTCGTTAGGCTACTATATAGTAACCTTAAACCGTCTTATCCTTATCTTCTTACTATACTAGCGTACTCGTAAGTAGAGCGAATAATAAGCGCTAATTACTAGTACTAATAGCTAGGTTATATTAGAGATAGAATCCTAAAGAAAATAGTAAATAACTCTATTAGCTTAGAGGGAGTAGACTTTAGTAAACTAATAGTATACGAAACTTATAGATTAAGTAAGGCGTAATAATACGTCTTATATAAGCCGCGACTAACCCTAAATAAGCTACTAGATAAGGTATATATTAACCTAGTTAGACTAGTTAATAAAGTACTCTTTACCTAGAATGCCTATCTCCTTATCCTTACTAACGCCTAAACCCGATACTACTAGATTATTATAGTACTAACTAAAGACCTCTTTACGCTAAAAATCCGTTCCTAGATTAACCTTATATATAACTAATATAGTAAGCGCGTTAGGATTATATTTAGGGATAGTAGTTTAGAGTTCCTAAGGTTAAAGGACTACTACGATTACTATAGTATTAGAACGGACGTATTAGCGCCTAAGACGCCTAAGTAGAACGGTATAGCTAAATTAGCTAATAAAACTATTATTAGTAAGGCTAGAGCTCTCCTTATTAATACTAGAATACTAGTCTACTAGGCTATCTCTTACGCCTATTTCCTTACTAATCGACTATATAATCTCTAAATAAAGAAGATACCTCTTATAGACCTTATAGATAGGCTTAAATAGCCTTACTAACCGTAGGTCTTATTTAAGGACCTTCTATAATTCGGCTATAGGGCCTATAAGATAATAGACCTAAAGCCTAGTAAGTTTTAACTACGCGTAGAGATAGGCTAGTTCCTAGGGTATTAAGATAATATAACTAGGAACTACGCTATACTCTACCTAAGCTAGATAGTAATAGGCCTTACTTAGAAGGTATCTTATATACCTTATATCTTATTTAATAAAGATACTATATTTAGGTTAGCCCTATCCTTAATAGACTAGTAATCTATAGCCTTATACTAGGCTACTAATAACTCTAAGTCCTTTAGCTACTCTAGCTAAGGCTACTTCTAGCTTAGGAGTAAGGGGGAGCATACTACTAGAGTAGCTAAACTAGCTAGTTAAACTAGCTAGAGTAGTTAGCTAGCTAATCTAGATAGTAATTTAAGCGTACTAGATCCTCCTCTATAAGAGTAGGTACTAGAGTAAACGATCGAGTAATAAACGTCTTAGATGAATTAACTAATAGCTACTTAACCTTAAGAGACTACGCTACTAACTACGTAATCCTTACCTTACGATAAGTAGAGAGAGTAAATAACTCTACTACTATTATTAACTCCTACTAATTACGATAAGTAGTAAACTACTACTCTTAACGATTAGGGGGAGTAGTAGCTATAAGGTTACTACTAAGAGGGAAACTAGACCCTATTATATACTAACTTTACTATAATAGGATAGGATACTATCCCCTAACTCTTAGGTACTAAATAAGCCTACTCTCTAGACCTAGAGAATACTAATAATATAACTATAAGAACTAGCTAGCGCGTTACTAAGTATAACTATAAACGCCTCTATACTAGTAAGGCTACTAAACCTAATAATAATAATAACTCTCTTAAGTTACTAGATCTAACTACCTAGGCTAAGGTAATAACCTCTCCTAAAGTAAAGGAGTAGTAAGCCGCCGCCTATAAGGAGTTTAATAATCTACTTAATACTAGAATAGTAAAGATTATTAACGCTAATAAGCTCCTACTAGGCCGTAAACCGTTACGTAGTAAATACGTATTTAAAACTAAGTATTACGCTAATAGCACCCTAGATAAGTAACGTATTTAATATACTACTAAGAGCTTTACCTAACGCTTTAGTATTAACTATAAAGAGATGTTCGTACTAATACCTTACTAAGAGATAGGACGAATCCTACTCGTATTAGTATTAAATAATAGCTAGTTCCGCTACTAAGGAGACGTACTAATAGCCTTTCTTAACTTAAATCTTAACGTTCGTCTATATATTAAGATGCCTAAAGGGTTTTAATAAGAAGGAAAAATACTACGACTATATAAGGGATTATATAGTCTTAAGTAGGCGGCTATACTTTAGTATAAACATATAAAGCTAATACTTACTAACCTTAGTTTCTAGCTAATAATCTTAGACGTCTACGTATATATAAATAAGTAGAAGGACGTGTTCGTCCTCGTCTATATTAATAACTTCTAAGTTATAGGACTAAGTAAGGTAAAGATTAATAACCTTATACGCTCCCTCTACTTAGTATATAGGATTAAAACCGTCTAATTAGACTAGTTCCTAGGCATTAGGATTACTAAGGATAGTAATTACCTCCGGCTAGACTAAGGGCTATACGCGTATTAACTTCTTAAACGCTACGGCCTAGATAACTATAAACCCGCGAAACGACTACTTAAATAACGCCTTAAGCTAGTTAATTAAGATAGGAAGGTTTTAGCCGCTATACTCTATAAGTATAACTCTATTATCGGCGGTTTATAGTATCTAGCTAATTAAATAAGGCTAGATATCGCTTACGCTATAAACTACCTAGTATAGTTTCTAGTCTAGCTAGTAGAGGAATACTTAGCCGTAGCTAAGTACGTTTTAAGATATATAGTACTTAACCCTAAGAAAGGTATATAATATACCTAAATAGGAAAGAGACTAGTTATACTAGAGGCTTACTTAGACGCCGACTTCGCTAAGAATCTATATATAAGTAGGTCTACGTTAGGCATGCTAATTCGTCTTAGAAATAGGCCTATCTACTAGAAATCTTACCTATAGAAGGAGGTCGTTTATTCGTCTACTAAGGCTAAATACCTAGCTCTTACTAAAGCCTATAGGTAACTATAGTAGGTTAAATCCCTACTTAAAGAGCTCTACCTTTAGGACTAAGTTAAGGGGTCCGTATAGACTACTATATACGTCGATAATTAAGTAGTAATCACTCTAGCTAATAACTACGATAACTACTAATAATTAAAGTACGTTACCCTACGTAACTATTATTATCATAAGTAGGCGTTAACTAAATAAATTAAGCTAGTCTACGTTTACTCTAAGGACTAGTTAGCTAACGCCCTTACTAAACTAAAATTACCTATTTAGATTAGGTAATATTAGTCTACTTTATAGTTATCTACTTATTTACTCTTATACCTCTTATTTATTTACTTATCTAACTATCCTTATTCATTTAAACTCCTCCTTTATTTTAAGTTATTCGCTAAGAACTAGTATAACTAGAAGTACTTATTATACCTTTATTTAACTATCCTTTACCTACTCTCCTTTAATACCTTTCTTACTACTTATACTATAGTAAGCTATACTATTAATAATATTACTATTACTATCTTCTTTACGCTTAAGTTATAAGTAATAAGGGACTAGGACCTTACTAATAAGTAATAAGGTTTTACCTTTAGATAATAGCTCGTCTAGTAATAGACTAGACTAATTAAAGTCCGTTTCTAAGGAAATAACTAGACGAAGAACTAAGTTACTAACATATACTAGTTTACGTTTAGGGCGTTTTATTACCTCTACTAGTAAGGACTAATGTCCTCTATAACTACTTACGATCTTTAAGGACTATTCTATCTTATTACGCCGAGTTAACTACGCTATATTAGTTACTAGTTTACGATTACGAGCTTTATAAACGCGGCGTATCTAATATACTACTTATCTAAAAGAGCCGCACGACTACTATAACCCTACGTCGGCTATCTTACTAGTAATTACCTATTTTACCTCTATAAATAACTCTACGACGCTAAAAACATTCTATATATTAACTACCTATATTACTAACGTAACTATAGCGGTTAGACCTATACTAAGGTACTAGATACTATAGAGTTAAGGTCTTAGATTAATACTAATAGCGTTATAGAAGAAGACTAGTTAGTAGGGTAATATTATAATGCTATAACTAAGGCGGGGCCTAGAGAACTCTAACTAGGAATCGCGCTAAGACGACTCTACTATACGTGCTTAATACGATATCTTTAATATCTCTTAAGGCGTAGTAGTAGCGATATTAGTAGAGAACTAATAAGATACGTTTATAATTACCTATTTCTAGTTATATAAAGTAGTTATATAAGTAGATAGTTATAGAGAATAAGATAATATCTTCCTCTTATTATATAACTAATTATGTATATAGACGTACCTACTTCTCCGTAATTATTATAAGCCCGGAATTACTAATACATACCTAGTTAACTAATTAGAGCCGCGTAACTTAAGTAGGCCCTTCCCTAGCTATATATTAAAGCTTAGCACTATACCCGATTAGGATAATCCTATAGGAAACGTAGAGTTTTTAATATTAGGGTACCCTACCCTATAAAGACTTATACCTTTCTAGATTAGGTAGTTTTAAGAACTTTCTAGGTATTACACCTTAGTAAAATCGCTATAGCTACTAACGCTACTATTATTCTTAATATAGCTAAAGACTAGGATAGATAGCTTAACTAGACTATCTCCCTCCTTAATTAATATAATCTACTTAAATATACTAGCCTTACTACCCTCTTCCCTAAAGTAGAGCCTTAAGAGCCGCTCCTTAAAGGACTAGTCCTTACTAATAAAAAGGACCTTAAAACCTATAAATAACGAGCCCTACTCCTTCTACTATATAAGGACTTTACTACTAAGAAGTACCTTACCCTTAATAAGATTATAGATACCTACTCCCTAACTACTAAATACTTAGCTCATAGAAAACCTATAATTAAGGAAAGGATAAGCGCCCTAAAGGATAGGTTCACGCTAATAAGTAACTATAGGGAGAAGATACTCTTAAAGGAGTTAAGATAGCTTTAGAAGGGATTAAGGATATAAGACCCTATAAATTAGGTAAGCGAATAGGAGTATCTCTAATAACATATAGAGGATTTAAAGCTTCCTAAAGTAGGTAGGATAGTTAAGTACTTTATATAAGCCGTCTATAAGTCTAATAAGTAGGCTGCGTCTACTCTCTAGATAAAGAAGCTCCTATTAGCTTACCTTAATCTTTCTACTACTATTAATACCTTTTTAGTATATAGATAAGACTTTAGTATAAGTAGCCGTAGTAGTAACGCTATAGTCCTCTAAGATATTTTAAGTAACGTAGACTAAATAATAATAAAAGGTTCTACTATATCGTCTAAAGGCCGTCCCTACGGAGACTTAACTAGGAAGATAGATAATAAGTAGTACCCTACGCGTACGGCCTATAACATTATTAACCCGGCTAAACGTAAGCTACTAAATAACCGCTTAAAGGAGAAGAAGGCTTAACTATTATACTATATAGACTAACTTAAGGCTAAGCCTTACTAGAGAGCTATTCCTAAGTAGTTTAATGATACTAAGGTCCTTAAACTATTAGATAACGATGAATCTATAACTATAAAACTACATAAAGGGAACATATACGTTACTATCTCTAGCTAAAACCCATAAAACTACTTAGTATAAACGGTACTAGATAAGGGATAGATCTTAGATATAGGCTTAGATCTTTATATCGTTAACTACTACTCTTATATAAGCTTTAAACTAACGAGACTTTCGTTAAATAATGATATTAACATTAGAAATAGGATAATTAGAGTAGTTACGTACGGGAGAGTTAAACTTTATATAAAGGATACTAAGGGCTACCTATATAACCTAAACCTCTATAATATAGCGTATATCCTAGGCTTTCACGTTAATATTATATCTAAAGGACGCCTTAAAAAGGCCGGCTTTATTTAGCGTTTATAGGATAACGTAATACTCTATAATAGAGATCCGTTACTTTAACTCTCTTAGCTATAAGAACGTATCCTATACTTCCTAATTAATACTCTAGCCTAATAAACACCTTAGATACTTAACTAGCTAGTAGATAAATAAGGGAATTCTCTCCTAGTAGACTAGGTCCTTAAAGTATAAAAGTAATAAGCCTACGCCTCTATTACTTAAGATCTTTAAACTATAACTCTCTAAGACTAGTAGTAAACTTATAGAACTATACCGTTCGCCCTAGCTATTACCTACTATAGTATAAACCTAATAAGGTCTCTCCTATCTCCGGCCTAGTACGTCCTCCTTAGTTATATCGGCTGCGAGTAAATTAAATACCTAGAGTATAACATAGAGGGAGTAGCTATTATATTACTACCTAAGGACATACTATATATAAATAAGTACGACGTATACATAAGATCTAAGAGTTCTATAATAAATAATAAGCACCCTATAGCCTATCTCTCTACCCTATAGGGAGAGATAGTAGTAGATGTTATATACTTTACCCCTACCTATAACGGAGACCTATACTTATTCTACGCGTATAACTTAGAGACCGGAGTATACTTTATAAGCTCGTATCCTATAAATAACACTAAATACTAGCTAAAGATATAGAATAAGCTAGTAGCGTTTATCTATACTCTTAGGCGAGATATCTACATCTTAAGGATAGATAACGAGCTAAAGGCTAGACTAGAGTTCTAGTTAATAGTTCTTAATAATAAGACTAAGATTAAGCTAATAGTACTATATACTTTAGTATAAGATCTAGCTAAGAGAGCTAGGGGTGTAATTATTTAGGTAGTATATTCCCTATATTTATATACTAATCTACTAGAGAACCTTTAGCTAGAAATTTATACTATAGTAGCATATCTAGTTAATCGCTTCCTAACGTAGTAACTTAAGTAGAAAACCCTATTTAAGCTTACTACTAGCCGTAAGCTAAATCTTACTTATATTAGGCTATTTAGCTATAAGGCGTACATCTATAGGATAGGGAAGGACTAACTAGGTAAGACTTATAAGCTAGAGTTACGCGCTAATATTAGATACTTAGTTAGCTAGGATTTACTAATAGTTACGTAAATCTAGATCCTATCATTAAATAAGGTAGTAAGGACTAGGAATATCCTCTTTAATAAACGCTAATAATATTACCTAGGCTAGCTAGAGGACTAATAGGCTATTAACATACTAAATATACTTAATCCTTACCTACTAGACTAATTCTATAAGCTGCTTTTAGCCTTAGGACTCTTTAATATATAAGAGAAAGTTCTTAACTAGTAGGAGCCCTATTACGACCCTTAAAAGCTCCTATTAAATAAGCTGTTTTAGGAAGATTAGGGCCCTATTAACTAGGATAACTTCTAATATAACTTAATCTTTCCTATTTAAGACGTCCCTATAGCACTATAAGACGTTCTAGACTTATTAAATCTCCTATTAACTCTTATAGATCCCATAATATAGAGGCTAAATCTAGCTAATAATGTAGGAGAACTATATATCGCTAATAAGATCCTTTTATATACGCTTAATATAGACGCGCTAACGCGCTAAGATTAGCCTCTTATACTAAATATAGATAGTATATTCCCGCCTATTATTAGCGTTAAACATATAGCTAAGGATGAACCTAAGCACCTAGTAAAGTAACTTAACGATAAAGAGGTACTAATAATCTATCTAGTTAACCTCTTAAACTAAAGCTTCTACCTCTTACTTACCTTAGCTATCTCTCTCACCTTAGCTACGTAAATTATAACGTAAGCGGCACTCTATTATAATAATCTTCCTCTAGAGCCGTGTAGATATAAGTAAATACTATACTATCTATATAAAGATCTCTTTATAGACGCTATTAATAAGGAGTTTTAGAAGGTAATAGATACTAGGACGTTTAAGTAGGTTAAGAAGCTACTAGATATAGTAATAATACCCCTTACTTAGGTATTTAAATATAAGCTAAACGTAGACCTATTCCTAGAGTAGTATAAGGCTCGCCTTTATATAAGAGGAGACTTATAAAGCATAAAGTATAAGACGTACGCGTCTACCCTTACTATATAAATCTTTCGTGCCTTAATAGCTATTATTATAGTGTTTAACATGAAGTATAACTAATAGGATGTTATTAACACTTTTTTAAATGCTAGACTCCTATACGCGCTATATACCTAGCCTCTAGAAGGAATTAAACACCTAGGCCGCATAGTATTAAGGATTTACTAAGCATTATATAGCCTTAAAGAGGCTCCCCTTCTCTAGTAAACCTACTTTATAAGTATCCTAAGGAAGCTCGGCTTTAAATAAGTACTAGGAATTAAGTATCTCTTTACTAATAGTCTTATATACGTATTCTTCTACGTAGATGACTTCTATATAGTTTACTTTTATAAAGACACGGCGTATATAGCGGCTATTAAATCTAAACTTAAGAGGGAGATTAAGATTACTAGTAGAGCCCCTATCTACTAGTTCTTAGGCATGAAGATTACTAGGAATAGGGCTAAGCGGGTCCTTTAGGTAGACTAAGAAGCATATATTAAGAAGATAGCTACCTAGTATATAATTAAACTTAATACTAAGCCTCTATAATTACTACTTCTAGTAGGATTAGACCTCTCTATACCTAAGGACTATATTACTATACTTAAAGAGATTAAGGCATTTTAAGGCCGTATTAGCTTAATTAACTTTATAGCTATTACTATACATCTAGATATCACCTTTACTATATCTTAGCTAGCCTAATACCTTATAAACCCTATAAAGGCTTATCTAAAGGCTACTAATTACATCCTATAGTACCTACTTAACACTAAGATACTTAGCTTATAGTATAGACGTAGATAACTAAATAGAGTAGCGCTTAGCACCCTATATAGGGAGTTCTTTAGAGCTTTAGAAGCTTTATTTAGTAATAATATAGCTACTTATAAGTCGTCTAAAGGATAGATCTTTACGCTATTTAGTAGCCTAGTAGACTAGAAGGCTACGCGCTAAACTACCGTTATAAAGTCTACTACTAAAGCTAAGTTATTATCTCTCTCTCACGCTAGGACTAAGATAGTTTAGTAGAAGTAATTCTTTAAGAATCTCTACTTACGTTTAGACTTATTACTAATTCTTTAGTATAATAACTAATAAACGCTTAGGATTATTACTAAAGATCTTTCTAAACTAAAGACATCTCTTTAGTACGTAGATATCTATTAATATTAGCTACGCTAAGCGTACTAGGATGGCTCTATTTAGTTTTAGTAGTATCTAACTAAAGAGATACCGGCTAATAGCCTTACTAAACGACTTAATAGAGTAGTCTATAAAGCCTTTATCTAATAGGCTAGACTTATACTAGCTAGAATAGAGTTTTAGGAGTAGTAGTCTACTACTTATAATATATTAGCATTATCCCGTCGTATAGGAATAATACTAAACCCGATAACGCTAACGCGTAACCTCATAACTAATAATTTAATAACCTTCTTATTAAATATACTATCTCCTACTTATTAAGACTACCTATACTTATTTCTTCTCTTCCTTTTAAACTAATAATGTCCTCTTACTAGAGTAACGGCCTCTTTAATAACCTTAATAACCTTAGCTTTATAGACCTTATAAGAGACGATTAAGGGGCCTAGGGGACCCTCCTTTAGTATTACTAAGGCGTTTCCTAGTTTAGCTAGACTATAACTTTATTTTACGGCGTTCTTATATCTCTTAGGCTTTAGAATCGTTCTATTCTAGGGGGTAAATCGCGCTAACACGACTCTACTATATATGCTTAATACGATATCTTTAATATCTCTTAAGGCGTAGTAGTAGCGATATTAGTAGAGAACTAATAAGACACGTTTATAATTACCTAATTCTAGTTATATAAAGTAGTTATATAAGTAGATAGTTATAGAGAATAAGATAATATCTTCCCCTTATTATATAACTAATTACGTATATAGACGTACCTACTTCTCCGTAATTCTAGGACCTAAAGGGGGCCGTACTAGGACCTAAAGAGGGCCGTACGTATTAGTAAGAACATATAAACGCCCTAAGAGACGAAACCTAATAAACTAAGGTTTTATCTAATATCTATACTAAATATATTATTATTATTCACCCTTAATTTAACTCCCTATAGTGCTAAATCTTATATTTAAAACCTTTAACTACCGCGGCTAGTTAAATTAAAAATAGCTCCTATAACTTATTTAGGAAGCGTTAACCTAGAGGCTAGCTCTCTAGCTATAAACTAGCTAGTTAGAGGCTAAGAGGCTACTAACTAGAGGATAGTCCTCCCCCTAGTTAATAAAGACGCTTATATCGAAATCTAGTCCCTAAATAATAGTAAGAGCTAGCTCTTAGCTACTCTAACGCTAAATCTATACGTTATGACCGTTAACGATAAAATTACGGCGCTCTTAGTAACGCTTAATTCCGTAAACGCGGAGGAGCTTACTAACTTATACTAATAGGTTTAGGGGCTTTAGGAGATTAAATAAAGTCTCTTAGGGCTACCTATTATAACCCTAGTTAGGCCTAACTTATAACCTAATTTATAAGCTCCCTATTATAACCCCCTTAGCTCCCTTATTAAGGCCCCTACGCCTAAGCTTATAAGCTTAGAGGTAAAGAATATAGACTTCTAGTTTTAGGCCCTAAATAACGCGTTTAAGATATATAGCGCCTCTAAAGATTTAGGGCGTTAGTTATAATAGGCTACCTAGGAGTTAGCTATTAGTAAGATAAACCTACGCGATAAGGTATTTAATGCCCTTAACTTAAAAATAAACCTCCTAGTCTACTTTAAAGACTTCTATACGTTTATTATAGACTAGATCTAGAACCCTAATATATAGAGGTTTAAGACGTATATGAAGTTCTTTAACATAACCTAAATAAAGGGGTAAGAGTTTAAAAGCCTATAGTCTATACTAGAAGCTAAGGAGTAACATCTTAAGTTTAAGATTATTAATAAGGAGTACCGTATTATATACTAGTTCTTATAGGTATACCTAATCTTACGCACTAAGCTAACTAAGATAAGTACTAAGAGTTATATAAAGACTAAGCGCGATATATTCGCTAAAGTTAAGAAGGTAGAGGAGCTCCTAGGGTAGGTATCCCTAAAGGGTAACCCTAAAGGGGCGCCTAAAAGGGGCTAGTTTAAACCCGGCTTAGTACCCCCCTAGAGGCTAAGACCTAAGAAGAAATACTAGGGCTTCCTATCTAGGGGCGTAGCTAATAAAGCGACCTAATAGGGGAGTAGGCTAAAGAACTATTAGACTAGTAATTAGTACTAAAAGGGTAGTACTCCCTAGCTAAGAAGAGACTAACTACTACTAACTAATAAAAAGTCGGAAAAAGGTGCGCCCTAGTTATATACCTAAGAGCGTCTTAGTAACTAGGGTAGGAGAATTAATAAGAAGACTATTAAGTAATATATAACTTATTAGTAGTTCGTATTATATATAATATAGCTACTAGGACGTACTTCCTAACGGCTCTTATTAATAATAGCGCTACCCTAAACCTAGTTTAGAGGTTAGTAGCTTAGAATAAGGGCCTAGTCCCTATCTAAGAGCTACCTAGTTACTACCTAAACGCTACCTTAGCTAATAGGTCTCCTCTTACCTTAGAACTAGCCTATTAGCTTACTATAACTATATAAGATAATTAAGGTTAGAGCTAAGCTATAGGCCCCTAACTATTCTAGAAGAGCTAAGATATAGCGTTTAAACTTATCCTTAGCCTAGAATAGATTTCTAAGGCTAAATACTATTTTAAGTACTTCTAGGAACGCGGGCTATCTTTCTTCTAGATAAACCTAGACTATAAACCTATAATTAAATAAGTATTATTAGAGGAATTAAGAAAGGAGGTTAGCCCTAAGGGATACGTCTATAGTACCTAGACCTATAGGTCTATAGTATAATAACCTTAATAGGTCGGCTACCTAGGCTCTAGTAGAACCCTATAGGGTATATAATTACTAGTAACTACTAGTTACCCTAATAAAGGCGGTTATGCTCTATATCTAGTAGCCTATATAGGTACTAGTAGGAGCCTAATCTAGGGCCTCCTAGAGTAATACGCTAAATTTAATAACGTCTTTAACGGTAATCTTACTAGTATATTAGCCTAGAACTTAGTATATAACTACGTAATTAATCTTAAGGATAGTAGAATGCTACTATAGTTACCTATATATAACCTATCTAAGAGAGAATTAAGTATTCTTAGAGAGTACCTAGAAAAGGCGCTACGTCTTAGATAGATTAGACTAAGTAAGTTACCTATAGGGGCCCTAATCCTCTTTATACCTAAGGCTAATAGGACCCTACGCCTTTACGTAGACTACTAGAGACTTAATAAGGTTACTATTAAGAACTACTACCTCTTACCCCTAATTAGGGAGCTAATAGACTATGTATTAGGGGCTACTATATATATAAAGTTAGACCTCTATAACGCCTACTATAGACTCTAGATTAAGGTAGGAGATAAGTAGAAGACGGCCTTTAAGACGTAGTATAGCTACTATAAGTATCTAGTTATACCTTTTAGGCTAGCTAATACTCCTATATCTTTCTAAGTATTTATCTACTAAGCTATAGCTAGGCTCCTAGATTCTATCTACGTTATCTACCTAGATAACATTCTTATATACTCCTAAAATAAGGTAGACTACGTATAGTACGTAAAGTAAATCTTATAACGTCTATAGAAATAGAAACTATACGCTAAAATCTTAAAGTACATATTCTATATAAAACGCGTCGAGTTCCTAGGGTTCGTAATCACCCCTAATAGCGTCTAAATAGACGCTAAGAGGGTCTAGACTATTAAAGAATAGCTAGAACTATAAAGCTATAAGGATATCTAAGTATTCCTAGGCTTTACTAACTTCTATTACTAGTTTATCTAGAACTACTCCGCGCTAACCTAACCCCTATATGAACTCCTATAGGAGGCTAGTTAGGCCCTAGCTAGCGGCTTATTAGATACTACGGAAGTAAAGAAGAAAAAGACTAGAAAGGGGCCTATAAGGTAGTACTAACCCTAGTACTAGCTAGAGGCCGTCTAGATAGCCTTTAAATAGCTATAAGTAGCCTTTCTAGAAGGCCTCCTACTATAGTACTATAATCTAAAGCGCCTATTAACCCTAATTACGGACGTATCTAACTATATATACGTAGGAATACTTCTATAGCTAGCTATTAGTAGCGATAGGGCTACCTATTAGTACCTAATTACCTACTACTTACGTAAATTTATTACTATAGAGGTACGGTACGATACCTATAATAAAGAATTACTTATAATTATAGAGTGCTTTAAGATATAGTAGTACTACCTAGTATATATACCTACCCTAACGCGAGTCCTTACGGATTATAATAACCTCTACTATTTTATAGATACTAAACGTCTAACCGTAAGGTAGGCTAGGTATATAGAGTTATTAGCGGAATTTAACTTTAAGATTAGCTATAAACCTAGCTTAATTAACCCTACTAATAGTTTATCCTATTACCTAGACTACGTAAAGGGCTTTAAAGAAGCGGATAAATAGCTAGTATTAGACGTACTATTACCTACTCTATAATAGAAGCTCTAAGTAAAAGACCTTAAGGAGTTACTAGGTACTACTATACCTCTAGTTACCGGCTAGACGGACGCGTTATAGTACCTACTTAGAGTAGAGGTACTAGTAAAGCTACCCTTAAAATAAGTCTAATAACATGAGTAATACCCCCTTATAGCGTTCTTACTTACTAGTATTAGCTTAGTACTAAGTCTAACGCCTTACTAAGAAGTAGTAGTAGCTACTCTTAGCGAAATAGTATATACTAACCCCCCTAAGTCCCTCCTCTAACTACTTCTAGATAGCTAGAGGAAGAACCCTCTATCTTAGGAGGTCTATATAGACGGCGTAATAGGGGTAGATAGTACTAGAGAGAGGTATTCTATAGACCCCTAAGGTCTTATCCGCCGGAATAGTAAAGTATAGGTGCCTAATAGTACCCTACTACGTAGTAAGATCTTTATACGGAACTATAATAACCTAGTAGGTAGATACTTTAGCGTTAAACGCATAATAGAGGTTATTAGCCGTAAATACTAGTAGCTAACGCTAGCTAAAGACGTAACCGCGTATATAAGAGACTATAATGCCTACTAGTAAAATAAGCCGTAGTAGTATAAGCTATATAGGCTCCTTAAACTAGTCTAAAGACCTATAATACCCTAGTAACATTTTATAATAGATTTTATTACGGACCTTCTAGCCTTCTAGAACCTATTAGAACGCGAATATAACGCTATCCTAGTCCTAGTAGATAGGTTTACGAAATACGCGTAGTACTTTCCTATATAAATAACTATAAGCATAGATAGCTTAGGTACTCTTATCTAGCGTAAGGTTATTATAGTAACTAGGTGCCTAATTAATATTATCTTAGACTAGGGTAGCCTCTTTATAAGTAACTACTAGAGCGCATTCTACTACTACTTAGAAATTATCTAAAAGTTAAGTATAGCGTTCTACCTATAGACTAATAGGTAAACTAAGCGCTAAAACTAGGAGCTAGAGGCGTACTTATATATATACGTTAACTACGAATAATTAGACTAGGCCTTACGCCTATAGGAGGCGGCCTTTACCTATAATAGTAAAGTCTACTTAATAACTAAGTTCGCTCTAATATACCTAGCCTATAGCTAGATACCTAATCTCCCTAATAGCGTACTAGACGCTATATCCTAGATAGAAAGGGGAACTAATAGGGCTACTATAGGGCACCTAATTAATAATAAAGGGGTTACTATAGACCCTAACGTTATAGTAATAATAGACTCTAAGTAAGCTTAGTAGGTAGAGAGCTACCTCTACTAGCTAACTAAAACATATAAGGAGGCTAGGGAGCGTATAGAGCGCGCCTAAGTACTCTAGGCTAAGTACGCTAACCGTTACTAATCGGATAAATAATTTAATATAGGAGAAAGAGTACTTCTTTTATTAAAGAACATCTATACTAAATAACTAATAAAGAAGTTAGACGCCTACTATCTAGGCCCTTTCCCTATTATCTAGTAATATAGTAGGCTAACATATAAATTAGACCTCCTACTAAGTATAGTAAGGATCTACCTAATATTCTATATCTCCCTACTAGAACTCTATTAGGGCCTAGTAGACGCTAAACCCTACCCTATTAAGATTAACGATAAGGGCGACGAGTACTAGGAAGTAGAAACTATTATTAACTATAAACTTACTCCTAGAGGGGTATAGTACTACGTTAAGTAGGTAGGCTATAGGAATGAATTTAATAAATAGATATATAAGGACGGCCTAGATAACTACTAAGAAATAATAAACGCGTATAAGTCTACCTATAACGTTTTAAAAAACCCGGCTAAATATAAGTAGATAGTATCTAAAGGGGTAACTAATAGGCTAGCCCTAGTAGGCCCTATAAAGTAAGGATAAGAATAACCCCTAGAGTCCTAAAATAAACCTAAAGAAGTAATAGTAGTAGTAGGGAGCTCCCTTAGGACCCTAATAGACCCTAATAATACTCTATAGAAACTAGGAGATAACTTAGGCGATAGCCTAAGTAATAACATAGATATATTAACTTAAAGAGGAGTATAGAAAGAATTATAGGTAGTAATAGGTAAGAGTAAGTACTAGATAGGAATAAGTATATCTTAGAAACTATCCTATAGACTTAGCCTAATATAAGTAGACTATTCTACTAACTATACCTATAAAAGACCTTAATTACTATAAGGGTATTAAAAAAGACCCGATAACTCTACTAACTAGACCCTATATAGGAACTAGGAATAATAGAAACGCCTAACTAGTATAAATAGATCCCGTAGAAAAGAAAACCTAGTTTAGCTACTATAGTAAAGAGTATTACGATAGGTAGGCGTAATATATATATATATAATAGCTATAACTACTCTAACTCCTTATTTATAATAATATTAGTAGGCTTATTAGGGCTAAAGAGACCGCCGGCGTTCTACTATAGGTTAGCTAATAGGAACCTAAATAGGGTCGTAAATAGCTATAACTTACCTTCTAATACTCCTATATAGCGTAGTAACTTACCTAATAATAATAACCTAACTCTACTAGCGTAACCCCTTTACTCTTTATACTATTACCTATAGCCTTAGTATAGTTCTAAGCTATACGCTCTAGCGTGTTTAAATAGCCGAACTATGAAACTAAGGGACGTATAAATATATCTTACTAGGCTAGAGTAGTAGCGTTATATATATTCTTATCTAAAAGCCTATAAGTATAATCTAGCTCGGTCTTAGAATAGGCTACTAGTAGAGAAATAGTAGCTATACTACTAGTAGATATAGGAATAGAAGATAAATAAGACGCCTAAGTCTAAAACTAGGTCTAGTAATAAGACTCTAACTTATTATGCGCTATAGTATAGTAAGTATAGTTAATTAAGTACTCGCGCTCCTCTAGCGTAATATTAACTACGCGGCGAAAATACTTATTAATCTACTAATAACTAGTTAGTAACGCGCCTAAGTAGTATCTAAATAGTATACCTATTTATACTAATTAGCTATAGCGGCGTAGTATATATACTTACTACTCCTACCTATTAGCGCCTTATAACTAATAAATAATATATAGATCTAGGCCTAAACGATTAAAGGGTCTCTAGAATAGTTAGCTATAGCTATTTAGGAAATCGGCCCTAATAACTTACTATAAGTAAGCCTATAGCTCGCGACTACTAGACGATAACGCGCTAGTATTACCTCTAGGAGAGCTACTAGGCGCCTTATACTTATAAGGAGAGGTCTATAGCTTTATAATAGAGGCTAAAGAGTCGCCTAGTAGTACCCTAGACTAGTAGTAAATATATTACGTATAAGTAGGGCGATCTAATAGCGGCTAAGGCTAGAAATAAACTAGGTAGCTATAAACCTTATTATATATAAGATAGGAGGGGGCTATAGTAAAAGTTATATAAAGGTAATAGTTAAAAAAGATAGATAATAGGTAAGATAAGTAACCCTATTTATACGCTACTAGCTACTAACTCTATACCTATAAGCTAACGCCTAGGCGCTTATATATAAGCTATAAGGCTAATAATAAAGTAGATAACTCTATAGGCTTAAATAAAGAAAACCCTATTACTATACGATAATACTTAGGGCTATAACGACGCTAATTATAGGCTAGAACACGCCTAATAGCATAACTATACCCTTAGGCTAGATAATATAATAACCTAATAGGTAATGCTACTACTTAACTCTATACTACTTAGTACCCCTAAGATAGGTACTTACTAATAGTCTAAGAATAGCCCTTTTAGAAGGGGGGATAGTATAATACTATAACTAAGGTAGGGCCTAGAGAACTCTAACTAGGACCTAAAGAGGGCCGTACTAGGACCTAAAGAGGGCCGTATATATTAGTAAGGATATATAAACGCCCTAAGAGACGAAACCTAATAAACTAAGGTTTTATCTAATATCTATACTAAATATATTATTATTATTTACCCTTAATTCGACTCCCTATAGTGCTAAATCTTATAAATATAATATATTTATAATACCTAAACTCTTTAAGTACCTCCTAGATCCTAATAATAATCCTAAAACTAATAAGTAAGATAGTTATTACTATTAGGGGGAGTATTATACCTAAGGCTAGATATTAGTAGTTAATAATCTAATATCTACCTATATTAGCTTTAGAAATATCTAAATTTATAATAAGTAATTAGTTAGGTATTACTTACCTAATCTAATCCCTCTAGCGTAATAAGGATTAGGATTATATATTAGTAGTAGTTAGTAAGTTAGATTTAGTAGACTATTTATTATTACTAAGATTATAATAATATATATTAACATCCCTTACTAAAGCGTTACGCGTAGAACCTTATCTATAAAGCGAAAGCGCCTAGTTAAATATATAATTAGAGGAGTAAACGTACTATAGGATAATAATAATAATAATATTATTATTAAATTTATTAGTCGTCTTAGCTAGTAATAACGCTATACTATTAACTAGATCTATATACTACTAAAACCCGAACATATATAACTATATCCTAATATAGTTTTATAAAATAAATAAAAATCCCGCCGTATAAGTACCGTAGGAGAGTATATACTAGGTTTAGGATTATGCTTAAGTAGCTACTAGCTTATATAACGGCGGCCTCTAATAATACTATTAGATAGAGCGGTTAATTACTAGTTAGCTCTTATCCTAGGGTTAATATTAAGGTATAAGGTTTCTATTTCCGATTTAGGGAGATATTATAGTCGGTCTCCTAGGTATAAGTAGCTAAGGGGATAGGGTAGAGTAGCTTCTATTAGAATTAAAGCATTCTTACTTAGAAGTCTTTTTAGAAGCGCGACGTTTAGACTCTTACTTAGTCTTATATTTACTACTATTATTATTAAAGTAACTACGGTTAGAAAGGGCATAATCCGCGTAGAAAGTAATACTATTAATCCCTATAGACTTTACGCTATCTAATTTATCTAGATCGATTATACTATTAATAGGGCTACATAAAGAGCTATGTTATTAATAAGCGCGACTAATTTAGTAAGAGGACCGGTCGTAAATACTACTATAGAGTATCTTTATCGTCTAAGGTAACGGCCTAGACTAGGCGCTTTAAGGGCGTATATCTTAACGTATTAGGCGTAGGTAGGCGGTAGCGCTTATATAACTACGACGGTAATAGTAACGACTAATAGCGCTTATAGGAGATCTACGTTAAGGAGGGTTTAACGTCTTAGAGATACTAGGAAATATAGTTATTAAGGCTTATCGGAGGTATAGAGGCTTTTAGCGCGGTAGGAAATAGATTAGAGAGGTTAAGAAGAAAGAATAATAAAATTTTAGAAGAGGTCGTAAGCGGTAATAATAGTAGATTATAAAAGGGCTTCTTTTTTCTCTATTTCTTAGTCTATAGCTAACTAATCTAGGGCGTTAGAGTAAGGAGAGAGCACGTAGGAAGAGGAGTAGAACTAGTAGTATCTAGAGAGATTTCGTTATAATAATTCCGTAGTAGTCTATAGTAAGTATTAGGTTTATAGTAAGAGGTTAGAGAGTATAGGTCTAGGTTTAATAAGTTATAACTTACGGAATAGCTTATCTTTCTACGCTTATTTACTAGAAGAAGTCCTTAGGCGATATTAATAGCGCCGGTATAGATTTAAAGGGCATAGTACTAGTAGTCTTACGAGTAGAATTAACTAAGTAACCTAGTATTCCTATAGCTCCTTAAACGAATCTAGCTTTAAGTAGGGGAAACTATCCTTAGGTACGAAGTTATTAGTTAAGGTAATAGATATAGTATATACTATACTAGTATATTCGCGTAATACGGTTAATAGAGTAATACGGAGTAGCTATAGTAAGGTTACGTAGAAATTTCTAAGAATTAATCCTAACTATTATAGGACTTAAGTTATATATAGGCTAGATATATTATTATTCTTAATAGTATTTAAGTTAGGTATATATAGGGTCTAGTATTATAAGGATTCTTATAAGGCTAGCTTAGTATAGTAGCTAAGACGCTAATAGTATATATAGTTCTATATATTATAGATAGATATATTCCTTTACTAGTCTCTTTCTTTCCTCTTATATTCTAATAGCGTTCTAATACTTAAGAAAGTATATACTACTAGTTTTATTAGCTTAGCTACTACTACGCTATAGGTCCTTAGGTAAGCGGCGCCTTTCTACTTATACCCTCTCTATTATAGTATAATAAGGGTACCTATATACTAATATAGTAAGCCTATTATAATCTTAGTAATAATAAATAAATTATTAAATCTATCTAGCTATCTACTACTAATATATAATCCTAATCCTAGTTATACTAGCTATATTAGATTAGGTAAGTATTACCTTATCTAATTACTTATTATAGATTTAGATATCCTAAAGCTAGTCTAGCTAGATATTAGATTATTTATTTATTTATTTATTTAG
Source organism: Phyllosticta citriasiana (assembly GCF_038021145.1). Taxonomy (NCBI): domain Eukaryota; kingdom Fungi; phylum Ascomycota; class Dothideomycetes; order Botryosphaeriales; family Phyllostictaceae; genus Phyllosticta; species Phyllosticta citriasiana. Next base: position 96,925 of record NW_027117301.1, read on the forward strand.
TTTTACGTCTCTCTTAGGTCTAAGACTATAAGAGATAAGGATAGCTATCCTAATAGTATATAATTAGCTAATATATAATACTATCTAGTAGGTTTAGACTATATTAGACTAGTATATATATATAGTATTTCTCTCTAAGAGTATTTTTAATAGTTATAATTAGTATAAGGTAGTAGGGCTAATACTACTATACTAACTAACCTAAAAAGGTATAGTAAGTAAGATAGTAGCTATCTTACTTAGTTAGTCTATATATTAGGGTAGTAGTATAATACTATCTTCCTCTTAGAGGAATATATCCTTATATTTAACCTATTTAGCTATAAAGTAGACGTAAGTTAGTACTAATAGAGAACTAGTCTACTAATATATAGGTACTAGGCTAGTTAGTAGATAAGGCTAACTAGTAGGTAGTATAATAAAGGCTATAATAGCTATAGGAATATAGTATATATATATAGTAGTAAAAGTATAGTATATACTAGAGCGTATAGATTACGTAAGTACGCCGCTTACTAATATATATACCCCTAAGTAATAACCTAAATTTAGCTTATACCTATAAGAGTAGTTTAACTAGGACTTAAACTAATAACCTCTAGATAGGTAAAAATCTTAATTACGGAATAGTAGGTACGTCTATATACGTAATTAATTATATAATAAGGGGAAGATATTATCTTATTTTCTATAACTATCTACTTAACTAACTACTTTATAGAACTAGAATTAGGTAATTATAAAACGTACTTAATAGCTTATTACTAATATTACTACTACTATACCTTAAAAGATATTAAAGATATTATATTAAGTATATATAGTAGAGTTATCTTAGCGCGATTTACCCTTCTAGAATAGAACGATTCTAAAGTCTAAGAGATAGGAGAACGCCTAGAAATAAAGTTATAGTCTAACTAAATAGAAAATACCTTATTAATACTAAGAAAGAAAGCTTTCTAGGCTTCTTAATTATCTTTTATAAGGTCTATAAAGCTAACCTTACCTATACCCTTATCCTCTTATTTAATACCCTTAAACTAGCTAATTACTACCTAGTATCTAGTCTAATTATACGTTAAATAGGTAAGAGTATAGCTTATATAGGCGCCCTTAAGGAGAGGCATCTTATTATTAGAATTTAAGAGATTACTATAGTTAATCTTATCTAGATAGTTATTATAGTATAATCCCTCCTAAATAGGGTTAAAAATTAATAAGGCGTATAGGTATAAGATAATAAGATTATTAAATAAGCTAGCTTAGTAGATACTACTCTTAAGGACTTATATATAGCTTAGTTTCTTATTATTATAAATAGATTTATATAAGATAAGGGCTAAGTTAAGGGTATAGCTATACTTATAGTTAAGTTTAATAAATATAGGTAGGACTAAGGAGAGGATATTATATATCTACTTTAGTTATATAGGGTCCTAGTAGGCTCTACGTAGCTAGATATAGTATTTACTAGTAATTAAGGTAAAGGTAGCCTAGATAGCTACTCCTTAATTAAGCGTTTAGCGCTTAAGAGGTCTAAAGATAAGGTTATTAAGGTTATTAAAGAGGCTATTACTCTAGTAAGAGGATATTAATTAATTAATTAATTTAATTTTACGTTCTAGTAGAGCTAATTAGCTATTTAGGACGGGGCTACCCTATATATAAATAGCTAAGAAACCGCGTAAGGGGTACCTAGACTATCTAGTTTATTATTATATAATAATTTACTATAGGGTATATAGGTAGGTTTTTAGGAAATAGTTAGCTATTATATATGGATTTTACTTATATAACCGTAGGTAGCTACGCGTAAGAATAGAGAAAGGGGTTATATAGAAGGGAAATATAGGGAAGTATACTAAGGTAAGGGTTTTAGGCCTCCTTAGGTATAAGACTAAGGTACTACTTATAGGTAGATACCTTTATTAACTAGAGGAACTCTATTATATAGGAGATTCCTAGATAAGTATTTAGGAGGAGCTCTATTAAGAGATTACTCCTATATACTAGCTTAGCTAGCTATATTAAGAGGCTAGCTAGTAGCTTCTCTTATATACTACTATATCTTAGGTAACTAAGAAGTAGGTATTTTAGGTTTTATGTTACGGTACTATAGTAGGAGTAGTACGGTATATCCGTCTTTCTAAAGTAGTATAGGTAGGCTTTAAAGTAGCTATACCTAAAAGTTAGTTAGTAGAAGGCTAAGGCGTATTACTATTCCGTATAGAGGATTTTAATACATCCTCTAGGCTTCTACTATAGGTTAGCGTAGTAGGTATTAGGGTTTCGTACGATAGCTTTCTTAGCTATTTTAGTAATATACGTTACCTATTCTATACGTATCTATACTTATAGCTATTACTAGACGTAAGTAAAGCTAGTCCTATCCCTAGAGGGTAAGGTATCTAATACGGCCTCCTTTATAATATAATTAGCTTATTCGTTCCTATAGATACTAGTATACCCTAGTACCTAGTATAGGGAAACCCTATATCCTATTCGTACGAGGGTATTTATAGCTTAAACTATTTATATTTAGCATTCCTAGCCGGCGTTATTAGAGGGGACCTTAAGCCTCTAGAGGGCGGCTTAGTTATCTATAAAGACCTTAATATAGTTATTCTTTAGGCCGTACGAGATAGCCTACTTAAGTATAGTAGGAATAGCATCTAGTTCCCCGTCATATACTATTAGTAGTAGGCTAAGGTTAGCTCCCTTACTAGTATATAGTACGTCTCTAGATAGGTTCTATGCGTAAAAAGCCGTACTAATTCCTTTTCTACTAGGGATACATAAAGCATCTATATAGATATAAACGTCTAAGGAGGGGGCTTTATTTACTATCTACTAATAGGCTATAGCCTCCTCCTCTTTAGAATTAGTACTAATATATACCTCGTATAGGAGAGATCTCTTCTATAGGGGAAAGTAGAAGTACGTAATCCTCTCCTAGCTATTACTCTTAAGATATATAATGCTATCTTTTACTCTCTTAAGCTAAGTTAGCCGCTTTTATATAGGGTCCCCTTCTATTAGAGTAGGGATTTACTTAAGGGCTTTACGGATAGGGTATACTAGTATAAGTTTCCTTACCTAGAGGGTATAAGACCTAATTTCCTTATTAAGGCGTAGGGCTAGGGGGAGAAGAGCTACTTCTAGCTCTATTAGCTAGGTAGGGGTTATCTAGAAAGCTCTAAGAATCCTTTAAAGTACTACTCCCTATAGGGATTAGTAGCTCCTTATAAAGCTAGCCTAGTTCTTCTAGTAGATTTAGCTACTATAGTCTACTATACTAAGTATATATACTAGGTAGATTTATTATATAGCTTAGGGAGAAAGGCCTTATTCTATATTTACTAGCTAGGTAAGCCTAGAGAAGGCCCCCTTAGCTTACGTAATACGGGTAGCTAGGTATTATTTAAAGGTAAGACCTTTATTAGATAGAATACCTAGCTATTATATAAGGGGTTTTAGCTATATCTTTTCCCTATTTAGTAGGTAGACTAGGACTAGGTCTATTTTTCTAGTAGAGAAGTAGATAAGCTCTATCTTATTAAGGTTAAAGTCTACTATATATTCTTTTACTTTCTAAAAAACGTACGATGTAGCTCTTTATAGGAGGGTTACGTTACGTTTCTATAAGGAGGAGATAGTAGTAAGGGAGATGTTATCTATATATAAGAGAGGGCTAACGGCCTCTATTTAAAAGATCTCTTATATATATATAAGAAATAGAATAGGTAAGACTAGACTTCCCTAGGGGATTCCTATTTAGACTAGAGTAAGGTTTTCTATCTAGCTATTAAATAATAGCTAGGTCGTACGATCCTATAGGAAGGATTTAACCTAGTATAGAAGGTATACTAGAAGCTAAAGTCTAGCTATAACCGTAAGGAGTTAGTTATAGGCTATATAGTTAAAAGCCCCTTATACGTTAAGAAAGAGGGTAGATGCTTTCTTATTCTACTATCTAGCTCCCTAGACCTAATAAGTTAGGAGGAGAGCTATATCTATTATAGACTTCTTTAGCCTACCCCTAATTTAGGAGGGGTAGAGTAGGTTAGTTATTTTAGTAAGTACCCTAAGCCGTTTTATAAAAAGTCTCTCTAGTACCTTCCCTAGGTAGTTAAGAAGAGAGATAACCCTATATACCTTAGGTTAGAAGTAGTCTAGTTTACTTAGCTTTTATAGGATTACTCCGCGTACCTCTCTCTAGAGAAGTAGTTAGTAGCCCTAGTTAAATAGTATATAATAGATATAAAGGAGTTACTCTAGGGTAGCCTTATATACTTTAATAATAATTTCTTACGTAATTATATCTAGGCTAGGGGACTTACCCTTTATCTAGGAGGAGTATATATTAGCTAGCTCTTCTTTAGTAAGTAATAGCTATTCCTCGTCTAGGTCTAGCTAATAGGATACCTAGTTATACGACTAAGCCTAAGGGAGTAAGGAAAATAATTTCTCCTAGAGGGCTTAGTATTTACTAGGGAAAGAAGAGTATAAGGTCCCTCTTATATCTTAAATTTATAGGATAAGACTAGAGGTAGATAGGTAGGTATAAGCTATAGCTTAGATAATTATACGGGGTATTTCTTCTATAAGGAAGGATTCCTAGTAGTTAGACTTTACTAATTTTAGAGCTATAGTATATTTATTCTAAGCTACCTTATACTCTTCTCCGTTCTTTATACGTCTAGCCCTTACTATATTTATACGAAGGTTAGATAGATCTCTTATCTACTAGGGCTTTATCCTAGATTTAGAAGCGTAGGTAGGGATATATATAGCTATAGAGTTACTAATAGCTATTTAAAGTACCTCTCCTAGTTAGTTAAGTATTAGGATATTAATCTTCTAGGTAAGGACCTTATTAGGGGCTTAGGTAGGAAGATTTATAATCTTAGGTTATATAGCCTATATAGCTATAGTAAGTCTCATCTAATATAGTTCCTAAAATTCTAGCTATTTAGCTTCCTTTATATTATACTAAGCTTATCTAGGGCCTCTAGGCTAGGACTAAATAGTAAGAGTAAATAGTATTCCCTTATAGTCTAAGCCTACCTTAACTATTTACTAGTCTCGTACGAGATTAGCTATAGATAAGGAGGCTACTATAAGATCTATAATAGTCTTATTAGCTATACTATAGTAGAAGTATATGCCTTCCCCTAGGGTATTTATAATCTTAAGGTTATTATCTTTAATCTAGTCTATTAGCTTCTTAGCCCCTAGTAATTATACGGCTAGAGGGTCCTAGAATAGATAATGTTCGTTAAAATCCCCTATAAAGAGGAAGGGGGTTTCTACCTTATTATATTTTAGGACCCTCTCTATTATATAAGGAAGGTTTTTATTAGCTTAGGTTTACCTAGCTTTATTATATACGTTAATAAGGCGAGTTTATATAGTTAGTCCTTCTATCTCTAGTACGAGGATATTCTTACTAGGGAGGATATCTAGACGAAAGTTAATCTAGACTCCCTATATAAATCTTAACTAGTATACTAGCGTATAGGGGCGTCTCTACCCATATAAGGGGAGGATCTAGTAGAAAGATAGGTAGCTAACTAATCGTAGACTTCCGTCTTACGTTACTATCTACGGTTCTTATATAAGGATTAGGTAGACTCCTATCTCTACTATAAGTTAAAGGACCGTCTCTATAGGTAGGAGGCTTTTATTAAGGTTAACTTATAGGATTTTAATGTCCTCTATTATGCTTTACGCTTTAAGGTAGTAATAGGGCATTATTTATCTATAGCCTAGTAGTTTCTATAGTAATTAACGTACTAGAGGGCTATATAGAGATAAGCCTTACCCTTTATCGTATAATAGGAGTATTTATAGGCGGTAGAGAGGTAGGCCTCCGCGTAGTATTTATACCTAGGAGCTTTTATATACTATATAGAGTTATATCTAAAAGTTTAGCATTTCTTATACTATATAGAGGTAGGTATATTATATATCTTTTCTACTTTAACGCTAATTCCCGCGATATTTAGCCTCTTTATAATAGCCCTTTTAGCCTCTACCTCCGTAGCGAAAGTAAGAACTACTAAACCCGCTTTTTAGGTTATATAGCGTTCCTTAGGGGTAAGCTAGTAGGGCTTCCTAATTACCTTTAGTCCTAGGTTAAAGGTTACTACCTTATTAGTAATAAATTTAGTAATATTAACTTTATCTAGGTCTACTATTAGAATACCGTAGGCGATAACTTTAAACTAGGGGATATTAGCTTAAAAGGAAGCCCCTAGGAACGTATAAAGTAGTACCTCTTTCTTACTAAGAAGAAAGTTAGTAGTAAAGCTAGGTATAAATATAAGGATTAGGTTACCCTTAAAGGATTCCTTTACTAAGGCGATAATAGGGGTAGTAAGGCTAGTTACCTATAGCTACTAGTTAATACTATTTCGTACGGTAAGGCTAGTAATCTTAGGGATTTAGCCTCTTATAATAACTTATCTTTCCTAAAGAGTTAGCTAAAGGCGGGGGGTTTAGGTTTTCTTCTTAACGACTATCTATTCTTATAGTACGTTACTCTAGGAGGCTCCCTAGGCTACTATATATATAAATATATAAGGGGATCTAGTAGCCTAGGGGCTAGAAGGGGATATAGTAGGTACTATTCTTAGTTTAGAAGTAGGGGCCTAAGTCTACTAGGCCTTCTAGGCTAGTATATAAGATACTAATTCTAGGGAATAAATCTATATAGTAAGAATTAACTTAGTAAAGTTAACCCTTCCCTTTTCTATAAAGTCTCTAAATACCGTAGTAAGATTAAGGAGCTTTCTCTTTATCTCTATATCTAGCGTAAGATAGGTAGCGTTAACTATATATAAGAGAGCTATATTAAGAGCTTTACTTATTATACGAAAGTTTACTACGAAGGGCTAAGTAAATATTCTCTTATTTAGTAAGTTAGGGGAGGGTACTAGGCGTTTACTACCTATAGTTAGAGTAAGAAACTCCTTATACGAGATAGCTAGTAGGCTAGAAGGTATATAGAAAGTAGAGTTTCCCTATTAGCCTAAAATAGTTATGCCTAAGGCTATAGATATGCCTAAGGCACTATACCTAGAAGCTAGTAGGAGTAGTAGATAGATGTTTACCTAAGGATTATCTATATATTTTTTCTTATTATTAATAAGGTCTAGTTATAGGCTTTACTAGGGAATTTTACCCTCTTCTATAGTATTTTCTATTACTACATCCTAGTTACCCTCCTATAGGGGAGGGTATATCTTATTCTACCCTATCTAGTTACTTATATACTAAAGCGCTATTAAGAAAAGATAGGTATAAGGTTTTAGTTAGGTAAAGGTTTTATAGGTATAGTAACGACTTATTTTAAGCACGGCTATTTTCTAAGAATTAGTAGCTAGACTAGAAAAAGTTATTAAGTAAGAGGATATTATTTATTTAGAAAGAAAGAAATAAGTATAGATAGCCTTAATAAGTAGGAGATAGTATATTTAATAAGAGGGTTATTAAATTATTAGTTATAGGATTAAGTGTTAGCGTATTATAAGTAGTAGACTACTACTCCTAAAACTCTATTCCGGCTAGAGAAAGTCCTATATAATAGATAAAGGCTTTATAGACTACTCCTTTAAGCTATTTAGTAAGGCTATTAGTAGGTATCTCTCTAGTTAGATACTATTAAAACTATATAGAGCCGTCCTAGTACGCTTAGCGTAGCTAATATTAGTAGATATCTACATATTAAAGAGATATTTTTAGTTTAGGAAGGTCTTTAGTAATAATCCTAAGCGTTTATTAGTTATCGTACTAAAGGATTAGTAACGAGTCTAAACGTAAGTAGAGATTCTTAAAGAACTACTTCTACTAAACTATCTTAGTCCTAGTATAAGAGAGTAATAATAACTTAGCTTTAGTAGTAGATTTTATAATAGTAGTTTAGCGCGTAGCCTTCTAGTCTACTAGGCTACTAAATAGTGTAAAGATTTATCCTTTAGACGACTTATAAGTAGCTATATCATTACTAAATAAAGCGTCTAAAGCTCTAAAGAACTCCCTATATAGGGCGCTAAGTACTACTCTATTTAGCTATCTATATCTATACTATAGGCTAAGTATCTTAGTATTAAGTAAGTACTATAGGACGTAATTAGTAGCCTTTAGATAAGCCTTTATAGGGTTTATAAGGTATCTAGCTAGCTAAGATACGGTAAAGGTAATGTCTAAATATATAGTAATAGCTACGAAGTTAATTAAGCTAATACGGCCTTAAAACGCCTTAATCTCTTTAAGTATAGTAATATAGTCCTTAGGTATAGAGAGGTCTAATCCTACTAGGAGTAGTAATTATAGAGGCTTAGTATTAAGTTTAATCGCGTACTAGGTAGCTATCTTCTTAATATATACTTCTTAATCTACCTAAAGGACCCGCTTAGCCCTATTCCTAGTAATCTTCATACCTAGAAACTAGTAGATAGGCGCTCTACTAGTAATCTTAATCTTCCTCTTAAGTTTAGATTTAACGGCTACTATATACGCTATATCTTTATAAAAGTAAACTATATAGAAGTCGTCTATATAGAAGAACATATATATAAGGCTATTAGAGAAGAGATACTTAATTCCTAGTACCTATTTAAGGCTAAGCTTCCTTAGAATACCCGTAAAGTAGGTCTACTAGAGAAGGAGAGCCTCTTTAAGGCTATATAATACTTAGTAAATCCTTAATACTATACGGCCTAGGTGTTTAGTTCCTTCTAGAGGCTAGGCGTATAGTATATATAGGAGTCTAGTATTTAGAAAGGCGTTAATAATGTCCTATTAGTTATACTCTATATTAAATGCTATAATAATAGCTATTAAGATATAAAAGATTTATATAGTAAGGGTAGACGCGTACGTCTTATACTTTATACTTTATAAGTCTCCTCTTATATAAAGGTAAGCCTTATAACACTCTAGAAAGAGGTCTACATTTAGCTTATATTTAAATACCTAAGTAAGGGGTATTATTATAGCGTCTAGTAGCTTTTTAACCTATTTAAACATCCTAGTATCTATTACCTTCTAAAACTCCTTATTAATAGTATCTATAAAGAGGTCTTTATATAGATAGTATAGTATTTACTTATATCTACGCGGTTCTAGAGGAAGATTATTATAGTAGAGTATAACTTACGTTATAATTTACGTAGCTAAGGTAAGAGAGATAGCTAAGGTAAGTAAAGGGTAGAAGCTTTAGTTTAAGAGGTTAACTAGATAGATTATTAGTACCTCTTTATTATTAATTTACTTTACTAGGTATTTAGTTTCGTCCTTAGCTAAGTATTTAATGCTAATAATAGGCGGGAATATACTATCTATATTTAGTATAAGTCGCGATTTAGGCGTTATGTTTAATATAAGTAGAATGTCTAAAGTAAGTAAGTAAAGGGGTATCTTATTTACTATACGCGGTTCTTCTACGTTATCTATAAGATTTAGCCCCCTTATAGTAGGATTTATACGAGTTAATAAGAGACTTAATAAGTCTATAACGCCTTATAGTACTATAGGGACATCTTAAATAGGAAAGATTAAGTTATATTAGAAGTTATCCTAGTTAATTAGGCCCTAATCTTCCTAAAATAGCTTATTTAATAGGAGCTTTTAAGGGTTATAATAGGGCTCCTACTAGTTAAGAACTTTCTCCTTTATATTAAAGAGTCCTAAGGCTAAAAGTAGCTTATAGAACTAGTCTAGTAGGTATAGATTAAGCGTATTTAGTATATCTATAGCCTATTAGTCCTCTAGCTAGCCTAGGTAATATTATTAGCGTTTATTAAAGAGGATATTTCTAGTCCTTACTACCTTATTTAATAATAGGGTCTAGATTTACGTAATTATTATTAAATCCTAGCTAACTAAGTATCTAATATTAGCGCGTAACTCTAGCTTATAAGTCTTACCTAGTTAGTCCTTTCCTATCCTATAGATGTACGCCTTATAGCTAAATAGCCTAATATAAGTAAGATTTAGCTTATAGCTAGTAGTAAGCTTAAACGGGGTTTTCTACTTTAGTTACTATATTAGGAAGTAATTAACTAGATACACCGCTATAGTATAAACTTCTAGCTAAAGGTTCTCTAGTAGATTAGCGTATAAATGTAGGGAATATACTACCTAAATAATTACCCCCCTAGCTCTCTTAGCTAGATCTTATACTAAAGTATATAGTACTATTAGCTTAATCTTAGTCTTATTATTAAGAACTATTAAATAGAACTCTAGGCTAGCCTTTAGCTTATCATCTATCCTTAAGATGTAGATATCTCACCTAAGGGCATAGATAAACGCTACTAGCTCGTTCTATATCTTTAGCTAGTAATTAGTATTATTTATAGGATATAAGCTTATAAAGTATATTCTAGTCTCTAAGTCGTACGCGTAGAATAAGTATAGGTCTCCATTATATATAGGCGTAAAGTATATAACATCTACTACTATCTCTCCCTATAGGGTAGGAAGATAGGCTATAGTATACTAGTTATTTATTATAGAACTCTTAGATCTTATATATATATTATATTCGTTTATGCGCGGTATATTCTTAGGTAATAATATAATAGCTACTCCCTCTATATTATACTCTAGGTATTTAATTTACTTATAGCTAATATAGCTAAGGAGGGCGTACTAGGCTAGAGATAGAAGAGACCTTATTAGGTTTATACTATAGTAGGTAATAGCTAGAGTAAATAGTATAGTTTTATAAGTTTACTATTATTACTAGTCTTAGAGGGTTATAGTTTAAAGATCTTAAATAATAGAGACGTAGGCTTATTACTTTTATATTTTAAGGACCTAGTCTACTAGGAGAGGATTCCCTTATTTATTAGCTAGCTAGTTAAGTATCTAGGGTGTCTACTAGGCTAGAGTATTAATTAGGAAGTATAGAATATATCCTTATAGTCGTAAGAGTTAAAGTAATAGATCTCTATTATAGAGTATTATATTATTCTATAATTACTAAATAAAGCCGGCCTTCTTAAGGCGTCCTTTAGATATAATATTAATATAAAAGCCTAGGATATATGCTATATTATAGAGGTTTAAGTTATATAGGTAGCCCTTAGTATCCTTTATATAGAGTTTAACTCTTCTATACGTAACTACTCTAATCGTCCTATTTCTAACATTAATATCGTTATTTAACGGAAGTCTTATTAGTTTAAAGCTTACGCGGGAGTAGTAATTAATAATATAAAGATCTAATCCTATATCTAGGATCTATCCCTTATTAAGGACTATTTAAACTAAATAGTTCTACGGGTTTTAACTAGAGATAGTAACGTATATATTCCCTTTATATAGTTTTATGGATTTATTATCATCTAATAGTTTAAGGACCTTAGTATTATTAAATTACTTAGGAATAGCTCTCTAATAAGGCTTAGCCTTAAGTTAGTCTACGTAGTATAATAGTTAAGCCTTCTCCTCCTTTAAGCGGTTATTAATTAGCTTATATTTAGCCGGGTTAATAATATTATAGGCTAAATACGTAGGATACTACTTATTATCTATCTTCCTAGTTAAGTCTCTATAGGGACGGCCTTTAGATAATGTAGTAGAACCTTTTATTATTATCTAATCCTTATCTACGTAGCTTAAAACGTCTTAAAGGACCGTAGTATTACTACTATAGCTACTTATACTAAAGTCTCGTCTATATACTAGAAAGGTATTAATAGTAGTAGAAAGATTAAGATGGGCTATTAGGAGCTTCTTTATCTAGAGAGTAGACGCGGCTTATTTATTAGACTTATAGATAGCTTAAATGAAGTACTTAACTATCCTACCTACTTTAGGAAGCTTTAAATCTTCTATGCGTTATTAGAGATACTCCTATTTACTTACCTAATTTATAGGGTCTTATATTCTTAATCCCTTCTAAAGCTATCTTAACTTCTTTAAGAGTATCTTCTCCCTCTAGTTACTTATTAGCATAAACCTATCCTTTAGGGCGCTTATCCTTTCCTTAATTAAAGGTTTCCCGTAAGCTAAGTATTTAGTAGTTAGGGAGTAGGTATCTATAATCTTATTAAGGGTAAGGTACTTCTTAGTAGTAAAGTCTTAGTAGTAAAGTCCTTATATAGTAGGAGGAGTAGGGCTTATTATTTATAGGTTTTAAGGTCCTTTTTATTAGTAAGGACTAGTCCTTTAAGGAGCGGCTCTTAAGGCTCTACTTTAGGGAAGAGGATAATAAGGCTAGTATATTTAAGTAGATTATATTAATTAAGAAGGGAGATAGTCTAGTTAAGCTATCTATCCTAGTCTTTAGCTATATTAAGAATAATAGTAGCGTTAGTAGCTATAGTGATTTTACTAAGGTGTAATACCTAGAAAGTTCTTAAAACTACCTAATCTAGAAAGGTATAAGTCTTCGTAAGGTAGGAGTACCCTAAGGTTAAAAAACTCTACGTTTCCTATAGAATTATCCTAATTAGGTCGGGTACTAAGCTTTAATATATAGCTAGGGGGGAGCCTACTTAAGTTACGTAGCTATAATTAGTTAACTAGGTATATATTAGCGATTCTAGGCTTATAATAATTACGGAATAGTAGGTACGTCCGTATACGTAATTAATTAAATAATAAGGGGAAGATATTATCTTATTTCCTATAACTATCTACTTAACTAACTACTTTATATAACTAGAATTAGGTGATTATAAAACGTACTTAATAGCTTATTACCGATATTACTACTACTACGCCTTAAAAGATATTAAAGATATCGTATTAAGTACGTATAGTAGAGTCCTCTTAGCGCGATTCTACTACCCTAACTATACTAGAGGGTTTAAAGAAGTAGATAAATAGCTAGTATTAGATATTCTATTACCTACTCTATAATAGAAGCTCTAAGTAAAAGACCTTAAGGAGATACTAGGTACTACTAAGCCTCTAGATGCTAGCTAGATAGACGTATTACGGTACCTACTTAGAGCTAAGGTACTAGTAAAGCTATCCTTAAACTAAATCTAATAACGTAAGTAATACCCCCTTATAGCATCCTTACTTACTAGTATTAGCTTAGTACTAAGTCTAACACCTTACTAATATATAGTAGTAGCTACTCTTAGTAAAATAGCCTATACTAATCCCTCTAAGTCCCTCCTCTAGCTACTTCTAGATAGCTAGAAAGAGGACCTTCTATCCTAAGAGGTCTATATAAACGGTATAATAGGAGTAAATAGTACTAGAGAGAGGTATTCTATAGACCCCTAAGGTCTTATCTACTAGAATAGTAAGGTATAGGTACCTAATAGTACCCTACTATACGGTAAGATCTTTATATAGAATTATAATAACCTAGTAGGTAGCTACTTTAGTATTAAACGCATAATTAAGGTTATCTACTATAAGTACTAGTAGCTAATACTAGTTAATAACGTAACCGTATATATAGAAAACTATAATACCTACTAGTAAAATAAGCCGCGGCGGTATAAGCTATATAGGCTCCTTAAACTAGTCTAAAGACCTATAACGCTCTAGTAATACTTTATAATAGACTTTATTATAGACCTTCTAGCCTTCTAGGACCTATTAGAACGTAAATATAATATAATCCTAGTCCTAGTAGATAGGTTTATAAAGTATATATAGTATTTCCCTATATAAATAACTATAAGCATAGATAGCTTAGGAACTTTTATCTAGTATAAGGTTATTATAGTAACTAGGTACCTAATTAGTATTATCTTAGACTAGAATAGCCTCTTTATATGTAACTACTAGAGCGCGTTCTACTCCTACTTAGGGGTTATCTATAAGATAAGTACTATGTTCTACCTATAGACTAATAGGTAAACTAAATACTAAAACTAGGAGCTAGAGGTATACTTATATATATATTAACTATAAATAATTAGACTAGGCCTTATACCTATATAAAGTAGTCTTTATATATAATAGTAAAGTCTTCTTAATAATAAAGTTTACTCTAATCTACCTAGCCTATAGCTAGGTACTAAATATTCCTAATAGCATGCTAGATACTATATCCTAGAGAGAAGGGGGGACTAATAGGCCTACTATAGAGTACCTAATTATTAATAAAGGAGTTACTATAGACTCTAACATTCTAGTACTAACTAACTTAGAGTAAGCTTAGTAGGTAGAGAGCTACCTCTATTAGCTAGCTAAAACCCGTAATAAGGCTAGAAGATATTTATAGTACGTCTAAGTACTCTAGGCTAAGTATACTAATTACTACTAATTAGATAAATAATTTAATATAGAGAAAAGAGTACTTCTTTTATTAAAGAACATTTATACTAAGAAACTAATAAAGAAGTTAGATACCTACTATCTAGGCCTATTTTCTATTATCTAATAATATAGTAGGATAGTATATAAACTAGACCTCCTACTAAGCATAGTAAGGATCTACCTAACATTCTATATCTCTCTACTAGAACCCTATTAAGGCCTAGTTAACGCTAAACTATACTCTATTAAGATTAATAATAAGGGAGATAAGTACTAGGAAGTAGAAACTATTATAGACTATAAACTTACTCCTAGAGGAGTATAGTACTATATTAAGTAGATAGGCTATAGGAATAAATTTAATAAATAGATATATAAGGATAGCCTAGATAACTACTAAGAGATAATAGATATATATAAGTCTACCTATAATATTTCTAAAAACCTAGCTAAACGTAGGTAAATAGTACCTAAAAGCGTAGCTAATAGGTTAGCTCTAGTAGGCCCTATAAAGTAAGGCTAAGGATAACCCCTAGGGTTAAGAAATAAACCTAAGGGACTAGTAGTAGCTATAAGGTACCCCTTTAGAGCCTAAAAGAATACTAATAGTACCCTAAAGAAATAGTAAGATAACTTAGGCGGCGGCTTAAGTAGTAATATAGATATATTAATTTAGAAAGTAGTATAGTACGGATTATAGAGAGTAATAGGTAAGAGTAAGTATTAGATAAGAATAAGCATGCCTTAGAGACTATCCTATAAACTTAGCTACTATAACCTAATATAAGTAGACTACTTCTACTAATTATACCTATAAAAGACCTTAATTACTATAAGAGTATTAAAAAGGACCTAAAAACTCTACTAACTAGAACCTAAAAGAAATAGGAACTAGAAAAAGATACCTAACTAGTATAAATAAATCTTATAAGAGAAGAACCTAGCTTAGCTACTATAGTAGAGAGCGTTATAATAGGTAGGTATAATATATATATATAATAACTATAACTACTCTAACTCCTTATTTATAATAATATTAGTAGGCTTATTAGGGCTAAAGAGGCTACTAGTATTCTAATAAGGGTTAGCTAATAGGTACCTAATTAAGGTTAAAATAGTAATAACTTACCTTCTAATACTCCTATATAGTATAGTAACTTATATAGTAATAGTAACCTAACTCTACTAATATAACCTTCTTACTCTTTATAGTACTACCTATAGCCTTAGTATAGTTCTAGGCTATATATTCTAGCGTGTTTAGATAGCTAAACTATAAGACTAAGGGACGTATAAATATATCTTACTAGGCTAGAGCTATAGTATTATAGGTATTCCTATCTAAGAGGTTATAGATATAGTCTAGCTTAGCCTAAGTATAGACTACTAGTAGGGGAGTAGCTACTATACTACTAGTAACTAGGGGGGTAGAAGATAAATAAGTAGCCTAGGTCTATAACTAGGTCTAATAATAAGGTTCTTACTTATTATATATAATAGTAAGAATAGTATAGTTAATTAAGTACTTATACTCCTCTAGCGTAATGTTTACTATATAGTAAAAATACTTATTAATCTACTAGTAGCTATTATTATAGGCCCTAAATAGTATCTAAGTAGTATACCTATTTATACTAATTAGCTATAGTAGTATAATAGGTATACTTACTACTCCTACTAGTTAGCGCTTTATAGCTAATAAATAATAAATAAATCTAAGCCTAGATAACTAGAGGGTCCCTAAAATACTATTAGTAGTAATTAAGAGGAAGACCTACCTTAGCTACTTACTATAAGTAAGCCTAAGGCTTATAACTACTAGAGGATAAAGTACTAGTATTACCCCTAGGGGAGCTACTAGGCGCCTTCTACTTATAAGAAGAGGCCTATAGCTTTAGAGTAGGAGCTAAAGGGTTACCTATTAGCACCCTAGACTAGTAATAAAGATAATATATATAGGTAGGACGATCTAATAGTAGCTAAGGCTAGAAATAAACTAGGTAGCTACGGACCTCCTTATATATAAGGTAGGAAGGGGCTATAATAAAGGTTACTATAAGAGATAGAGCTAGAATAGCTATAGAGGATAGTAGATAGTAAGGAAGAAAGAGTAGTAGGCTAGACTAATAAACTTATTTATATGCTACTAGCTGCTAACTCTACGCCTATAGGCTATTACCTAGGCGCCTATATATATACTACGTAACTAATAATAAAGAATATAAAGAAAATAGAATTAGGCGTAATACTACTACCTATCTATATAATAAACTCTAGCTACTAGGCCTAGGCCGCTCTATACTAGCTACTTAGCGCTAACTAGATAGCTACTTTACTCTAATATATTAGATAACCCTAGAAGAAACTAGGGATAATAGACTAGGAATAGCCCTTTTTAAAGAGGAGGGGTAGTATAATACTAACGCCTACGGACCCTACTAGAGATTAGGGATTAAGGTAGGACCTAGTAGCTACTAACTAGGACCTAAATAGGGTTATATATATAAGTAAGAATATATAAAAAGCCCTCTATAGATAAAACCTTATAAACTAAGGTTTCGTCTAATATCTACTCTAAATACATTATTATTACTACTTAATTCAACTCCCTACGGTACTAAATCTTATAAATAAGCTCTAAAATATAGTATACTACTCTAAAATAATAGCCCTAGCTAAGCTTAACTACTCTATCTATAATAAGGAGCTTCTAGCTATTATCTACGCCTTAGAGTTATAGGAGCCCGATTTAAAGGCCTATTAGATACTATTTATAGTATTTATAGACTATTAGATACTTTAGCACTTTACTATAACTAAGTAGCTTACTTAATACTAGGCCTACTAGACTAAGCTCCTCTCTAAATATAACTTTAAGATTATATATTACCCTAGCTATACTAATATTAAAGTAGATACTCTTACCTATTACTACTAAGATTACCTTAGCGCTAATAACTCCTAGTACTATATATAAAACTAAATCCTTCTTCTACTAGATAACCTATCTACTAGTACCTATAAAGTATAGGAGCTCTCTCTTATTATAGTTAACCCTAGTAATAACCACTATAATAACTTACTCCTAAAATAACTACTTACTACTAACGTAGTAGATATACCTAAGATAAATAAGTAGAGGAGATTAATAGGTAGGGAAACGTATTTATAGATAGATACCTTATTATCCTATTAGATCTTAGACCGCTCCTTATCTAATATATCTATAAGTAGTAACTAACTAGCTATCTAGGTTATACTTAGCTATAGAACCTACTTATACCGCGGTTTTAGTTTCTATATCTTATATTACTTATCTCCTAGGTTATTAATGTCTACCTAGCCTATATCTATATTTATAAGGCTTATCTAGCTATCTTAGGATACCTATAGCTATTACTAATCCTATTACGGCTATAGTAGTATATTACTATAGACTTTATTAGTCCCCTACCCTATAGTAAGGATACTAACATAATACTAGTTATTTATAACTAGTTTAGTAAGGCATAGTACTTTATTACTATAGATACTACTAATAATAGGACTATAGTAGAAGCTACTATTTAGGCGCTTATAGACTATATATTTACTATTTATAGGTTCCCTCTCTTAATTATCTTAGATCGCGGTAGCTAATTTATATCCTACTTATAGGCTAGCCTTACCTAAATTACTAGTATTAGCCTTAAGCTATCTACTACTTATTACCCCTAGACTAATAGCTAGACTAAGTAGGCTAATTAAGACCTTAAAAACTACTTATAGTAGTTTATTAGGTTCGATTAAGATGACTAGGTACTACTACTATCTATTATATAGTTCGCGGCTAATAGTATACTATATAAGAGCCTTAATAGCTACTTATAATTCTTTATTTATAATAGATATAAGCTAAGATTTAACTTTAATACTAAAGTAGCCGTCTACGGTATCTATAGTCTAATTATATTTATTTTAATTATTTATTTTATTTAGTTTAACGTCCCTCTTAAGTCTAAGACTATAAGAGACGAGGATAGCTATCCTATAGTACATGTATGTATAGCTTATTATACATATAATACCTATTAGGTTTAAATCTTATTAGGTATATATATATACAGCGTTTCTACTAAGTTTATTTTTAGTAGTTACGGTTTAATGTTTCGGGCTAAGCCCTTATAGGAAAATTACAAAATAAATGTTATAAGTAGGTAATAGTAAGTACTAAAAGAGTGTAAAGTTATAAAGGAAATAGTAAAGGATTAATGGCTAGGGAGGATATATCTAATAATGTATATATATATATATATATATATATATACACATGTATATATACGGTGTGTATATATATATATATATCTCTAGCCTAGTCTTCTCTCTCTATATGCTACTATTTAGTAGTAATTTAAGTGTTTTTTATTAAAGCTAGTATAGCCTTTATGTTTTCTTTCTTATAAAGTATTTTCATGCTTAGTAAGGAGCTAATCTCCTGCCTAAGGTCTTTTCTTTATTTTTCATACTCCTTATAAGATAGGAGAAGGTGTATTAGTGTTTCTTTAGGACTTCCACACCTATATATGCTAGAATTTAACTTCTTCACACGTAATAGGTAGGATTTAAGGTAGCTATGTCCGATTTTTAGTTAATAGAAAGTAGAGGCTATCTTTCTTAGCGTGTCTACTAGGACCTAAAGCTTATAGCTAGGTTTATTATAAAAGGGACTATAATAGGAGTGTAAGGTAAGAGATTTAGCCTTAGCCTTATCTATTATTCCTTACTACTCCTATATAATAGTCTCTCTTATTTCTAAGCCTACTACTGCTATGGCTTTAGGGTAATTTTCTTGCTCTCTATTAGTTACTTCCTTTACTAAGGAATCAGCTAATTCATTACCATAAATTTCTATATGGCTAGGGACCTATTCTAAGGTAATAGAGGCCCCTTTAGACTTAGCTATTTTAGCTGCCTCTATAGCCCTAATTTAGTAATCTTGCCCTAGAGAATTAGAAGGATTTATAATACGGTATATAGCAGCCTGATTATCTATATATATATAGTATTTTTACCTAGTAGTTACGTTTCTACTAGCATATTTAAATGCCCTAGTAATAGCTTCTAGTTCCCTATTATATACTAAGTTATTAGTGCCTATATTTAGGTAACTAGACTTATTATTTTGTGGGTTACTATTAAGTACTACTAGTCCTATTCCTATACCTTACTCTCTAGTGTAGCTAGAAGCATCAGTGTATATAGAGGTAGTATATAGGCTTTTCCTTTAATTAGGAAGGCGTATATACTTAGAATAAGCATCTTCCTTACTTAGAGGACTAATCCTATAGGAGAATGGGATATCCTTACTCTAAGGTAGAAAATAGTCTAATTATAGATGCGTTATCTATTTAATTAAATGTTACTTAGGCTATTACCCGTACTATATAATAGGTATAGGATGAGATAAGACGAAGCCTAACTATTATAGAATAATAAATGGCCGTATAAGTAAACTACTACTAGTAATAATACATTATTAAGCTCGGTAAGTATATATATCTATACTATAACTATCTAGGATACCGCGCTAGACTAATATATTAATAGACTATATTAAGTTATGAATATTTATAGTAACTAGGTAATATTATAACTACCTATAGGTTTATTTCCTAATAATAAGTTTAACATCTTATAGCTAATTATTACTAGTAATAACCTATTACCTAGCTAATAGCCTACTAACACGCTAGCCTTATAAAAGAATAATAATAATACTAAATAGGAGGTTAAGGAAATTATAGGCTACTAGATACTAGCTAATAGGAGGCTCTAGTTTAGAGTTAACTAGGCTAATTATCCTCCTAACCTAATATTTTATAACGCGGATAATAGTAAGTTTAACGGCGTAAATAATATTATTATAAAGTATTATAAGTATTACCTAGGGCTATAGCTACTAATTAGCTAGATAACTAAATAATAAGGACGTTATTTACTAGGAGGGGGGTAGTATTATAAATAAGTAGACTATACCGCTATTACCGCTAAGTTATAGCATTTAGTATTAGGAGTTTTAGTCTTACATACACGCTAGCTATAGTTATTTAGATTAAGGAGTAATAGTTATTCGCTAGCTAGCCTTATAATAACTACTCTTACTCCTTACCTATTATTTATTTATTTATTTATTTAGTTTAACGTCCCTCATGAGTCTAAGAGTATAAGAGACGAGGATAGCTGTCCTAATAGTACATGATTAGCTAATATATAATGCCGTCTAGTAGGTTTAGACCATATTAGACTAGCATATATACATATAGCATTTCTCTCTAAGGGTGTTTTCGATGGTTATGATTAGATATTTCGGGCTAAGGCCTTATAGTAAAATTACTAAATTAGTAATATAGGTAGAAATAAGTAAATACTAAACGAGTGTGAGATAATAAACGAAATAGGTATGTTTTATAGGCAGGGGAGTTAAATATATAAAGATATATATATATATATATATCCCTATAATTCCTTAACCCTGCTATGTAGTAGGTTCTCTCTCTATATGCTACTATTTAGTAGCTATTTATGTATTATGTATAAAGGCTAGAGTAGCCTTTATAGTTTCTAAATTTTTAAAGATGTTTTTCATGCTTAGTAAGGGGATATCCTTAGATAGCTATTTTCTTTATTCTTTATACTCCCTATAGGATAGTAGGAGGTGTAAAGGGGTTTCTTTAGGACTACTACACCTATACGTACTAGTAGGAGACCTATTAATGCGTAGTAGATAGGATTTAAAGTATCCATGTCCTATTTTTAGCTAATAAAGAGCTAAGGCTATAGGTCTAGGTATACCTATAGACACCTTAAGCTTTTAGCTAGGTTTAGCTATAAAGGTACTATAATAGGAGGAGTTATTATTAGATTAGCTTGTTTAGCTTCTCTCTCTAGTATTTTAAGATTCTTCTTTATACTAGTAGACGTTATAGATAGACTAATATCATCTATATAAGAGAGAAACTTTACTACCTAAGAGGGAAATAACTTAGAGATATATATAAGAAAAAGTATAGGAGATATAGGACTTCCTAACGGGATCCTAGTCTCTATATCCCTAAACTCCTCTATTTATCCATTAAATAATAGTCTTAATAGCCTATTATTTAGGAAGCTAGATACCTAACTAATAAGAGATAGTAGGAGTTCTTTCTTCTTTAATAATAGTAAAAGATTATTTTTAACTACGTGGTTAAAAGAACCTTTTATATCTAAAACTAGTATAGAGGTAATTCTATTAGATAGCTCATTCTCTTCTACTATATTAGATAATAGTAGGGCGGTATCTATAGCTAGTTTTTTAAGTCTCCTACCTACTTAACTAGGGTCTAGTAAGTAGGTAGTTTTAGTAAGATAGCCTAATCTTTTAGCTATAATTCTCTTATTTATTTTTCTAAGGTAATTTAAAAAGGATATTACCCTATAAGACTTAGGACTTATATAGTCTAGTTTATTAGATTTCTTTAAAATTACGCCTATTACTTATCTCTACGCTTTAGGGTAATAGCTATAATTAAATAGTAGGCTAAATATTTTAAAAAAGGTAATAGGACTAGCTTTATAGGTAGCTATAATAATATCTTAATTTATAGTATTAGGTCTAGATGTTTTACCCTTTATTTATATAGAATAAGCTAGTTCGAGTTCCTTAGAGTCTAATTTAGGCTACTTCTAGCTATTATTAGGGATATACTTATCCTATATAATAGATAGAGTAGTAGGGGGCTTAGGGAATAAAGCCTCCCTAAAAGTAGAGCATTTTTCGTTAAAAGAATTAGCTAATTCTCCTAACATAGACTTTATACGTAGTATAAAATCTACTCTA
Source organism: Phyllosticta citriasiana (assembly GCF_038021145.1). NCBI lineage: Eukaryota > Fungi > Ascomycota > Dothideomycetes > Botryosphaeriales > Phyllostictaceae > Phyllosticta > Phyllosticta citriasiana. The sequence goes on from NW_027117301.1 coordinate 119,024, forward strand.
CTATCCTTAGTATACTTTATTACTTTAAATACTAACTTAGGGTCCGTATTTAAAAGGAACTACTACTAATGTTCCCTTTTAGCATTTTTAATAGCTAAAAAGTACTTATTTATAGTAACTAGATAGGCCTTTATACTCTAAGAATTAGAGTATAAAACTTAGGTTTTACTAGTCCTATAATCCCTCTTTAACTTAGTAAGAGACTTATCCTACTAAGGTTTAGAAATAATCTTATTAGATAGCTTAGGAATGCTATTATTAGTAGAAGTACTTAGTAAGTTAATTACTACTTCTACTAATAAGTTAAGGTCCCTTATAACTAAGGGGTCTTAATTTAGTATATCTATAGTACTAACCTTCTACTCTAGGCGTATTAAATTAGTAGAGTCTAGTATAGGACTATTCTCTTCTAAATTAATTTACTAGGAGCTAAACTTAGCCTAGTCTATAAATTTTAATATTAAATCTTTAGGTATAGGTAGGATTCTCTACTAATAAAGAGTCTAAATTATAGATAGTAAAGAGAATACTATAATAGTTAGAACCTATATCTCTAATAGTCTACTAATTAAGTACTTTCTCTAGGATATTCCTAGTAGTAAAGACTAGGTCTATAATTAATTCTCTAGTTAGGTTAGGCCTATAATAAGTGCCTTTACCTATCGTATTTACTAGAGATAGATTATTAGACTTAAGCTATTCTACTACCCTTACTAAAATAGGAGGTTTAGGGTTATAGGGGTCCTACTAGGGATAGTAGGAATTAAAGTCCCTAAGAATAATAGATAAGGTATCTAAAGTATAATTATATAGATACCTATCTACTATTTCTTACATATTATCTTACTCTTTTTAGTTATAGATATTATAGACCCGTAAAGGAGTATTTAGGCCTATTATATCTATAACTATAAGGTTAGGATCTTTAATTATATCCTCCCTAGGATTAATTTCTAAAGGTAGCGATCTTCTCTTATATATTAATACTCTAGGGTAAACTAGGGAGTTACTATATACCGGGAGAAATGAACCATATAATGAATAACTAATAGACCTTTAGTTAAGGTAATTTTTAGGTATCTCTTTACTACTATTAACTAAGTAAGGCTCTTATATAAAAATAAGGTCTATATTTAAATTAATAGCCGTTTCTAAAGCGTTTTCTATAGCTAAGGGGCCTTTATTAACGTTAATTTATAAGACCCTTAATTCCTTTATACTTATAAGGTGCTATTTTTAATTACTAAGAATATAGAGTACCTTTTATAGCTAGATTAGTAGTTTTTACCGTAATTAGCGTATTTAGGTTCTATATAGGTATAGATTTACCCTTTATAGTAGCTACTTATCCTATAATAGTACTAGGTAGTACTATAGGACTATATATAAACTTAGTAGTTAGTCTTATTTTTATACCTATATTCTAGGTATCTAAATTACTAGTAGTTCTTATACCTATAGGTCTTAGGTATAAGAACTAATTTTTCTATTTATAGGGCTATCCCTACTATATTTAGCTAGGATAATAGGGCCTTATTATAGTTCTTTTTATTTATAAAAAATACTATAATAGAGCTATAAAGTTAATTTTACCTTTTTTCTATAGAAGTAAGCTAGAATAGGTTACTAATAGTAGTAAGACTATTAAATATCTTAATTTCTTTATAGATAAGTAGTAGTCCTTCCTCTAAATTAAATTCCCTAATAGGGACTCTATAGACTAATACTTTATACTAGGATTCATCTTTTAATGCCTTCTAAATAGGGAGTAAGTTTTCCTATATACTTCTATTAGTTAATAGGAAGTTAGTATTAAATTAGTCTATTATTATTAATATAATTAACTTTTTTATACGGGAATCTAAAACTAGAGAGATAACTAGTTTTATATATTCCTTATTTTTAAAGGACTTATTAAATTTATCCCTTATTTTCTTAGTAGATAGGATTTTTAATAGAGTACTATTTAGGACTAGTACTAGTCTTCTTTTAGTAATCTTTACTAGAGATTTAGTTAGTATAGTCCCTTATTTTTAGGGTTATAGGTTTTAGTATATATAGCCTTATATATTATACCTAGAGCCCTATATATTTTATATATTTCTTAATTTCTTAGCGACTAGGGTAAATTCCTTAAGTTTTTCTATATTATTAGATTAGGCTATACTAGCCTAGATAGGGGATTACTTATTTATTATAATAGTACTACTTTTAGTAGTATTAGAATTTTTTAAAATTTTAGGAGAGTACTTCTAAGGGTTTTAAACCTATTAGTATTACGATTTATTAAGCGGCTAATTTATAGGCATAGGTACGAAGGCTATCTACTTAGTTAGTCGTATATAAAATTAAAAGAGATTAGTTAAAGTTAAGTAGAAAGTAGAAGTTAAGTGAAATCTATTAATTATAGTAAATATAGAAGATACTATATACTCTACTATCTTCTATTACTCTCCTTAATATTTCTTTTATATTATAAAAACTATCCTAGCCCCCTTCTAGTCCTTTATATACTCTATATACTAAATAGTATACTAGTAGGCTAAAGAGACTAATAGAAGACCCCCCTAGACTACTCTTCTACTTTTCTCTTTTTATCTCTTTTATTAACTATAGTTACTTATTTCTCTTTTTATATATTACCTACTAGGTAATATACCTATAAGGGTTTAGCCTAAATCGTCTAATTATAATTATTAAATTCTCTATTATAAAGGAAAAGCTAAAGAGGTATAGATTTTCTCTCTCTCTTTAAAGAGGTTAGAGGACTATAGTTAATATAGCTACTAGACTATTAGGGTCTTAAACCCTCGTCTCTTATAGTCTTTAACTCTAGAGAGACGTTAAACTAAATAAATAAATATAAAATTTCTAGTAGAACCTTTAGATTAGGATTCTAAGGTAGATACTACTAATAAGTCTATAGCCTTTATCTAGTATAATGTGAGATTTAGCACCGTAGGGAGTCGAATCGAGGGTGAATAATAATAATATATTTAGTATAGATATTAGACGAAACCTTAGTTTATTAGGTTTCGTCTCTTAGGGCGTTTATATATCCTTACTAATACGTACGGCCCTCTTTAGGTCTTAGTACGGCCCCCTTTAGGTCCTAGTTAGAGTTCTCTAGGCCCTACCTTAGTTATAGCATTATACTATCCCCCCCTCTAAAAGGGCTATTCTTAGACTATTAGTAAGTAGCTATCTTAGGGGCGCTAAGTAGCGTAGAGTTAAGTAGTAGCGTTACCTATTAGGTTATTATGTTATCTAGCCTAAGGGTATAGTTATACTATTAGGCGTATTCTAGCCCGTAATTAGCGTTATTATAGCCCTAAGTATTATTATATAGTAATAGGGTTTTCTTTATTTAAGCCTATAGAGTTATCTACTTTATTATTAGCCTTATAGCTTATATATAAGCGCCTAGGCGTTAGCTTATAGGTACGGAGTTAGTAGCTAGTAGCGGCGGCGTATAAATAGGGTCGCTTATCTTACCTACTATCTATCTTTTTTAACTATTACCTTTATATAACTTTTACTATAGCCCCCCTCCTATCTTATATATAATGAGGTTTATAGCTACCTAGTTTATTTCTAGCCTTAGCCGCTATTAGATCGCCCTACTTATACGTAATATATTTACTACTAGTCTAGGGTACTACTAGGTAACCCTTTAGCCCCTATTATAAAGCTATAGACCTCTTCTTATAAGCGTAAGGCGCCTAGTAGCTCTCCTAGGGGTGATACTAGTATATTATTATCTAGTAGTCGTAAGCCGTAGGCTTACTTATAGTAAGTTATTAGGGCCGATTTCCTAAACGGCTATAGCTAACTATTCTAGGGACCCTTTAATTATTTAGGCCTAGATCTACATGTTATTTATTAGTTATAAGGCGCTAATAGGTAGGAGTAGTAAGTATATATACTACGCTACTATAGCTAATTAGTATAATTAGGTATGCTATTTAGGTACTACTTAGGCACATTACTAACTAGTTATTAGTAGATTAACAAGTATTTTCACCGCGCGGTTAACATTACGCTAGAGGAGCGTAAGTACTTAATTAACTACGCTTACTATACTATAGCATATAATAAGTTAGAGTCTTATTACTAGACCTAGTCTTAGACTTAGGCGTCTTATTTATCTTCTATTCCCATATCTACTAGTAGTATAGCTACTATTTCTCTACTAGCGGCCTATTCTAAGGCTAAGCTAGATTATACTTATAGGCTTTTAGATAAGGATACGTACGACGCTACTACTCTAGCCTAGTAAGACATATTTATACGTCCCTTAGCTTCATAGTTCGGCTATTTAAACATGCTAGAGCGTATAGCTTAGAACTATACTAAGGCTATAGATAATAGTATAAAGAGTAAAGGGGTTATACTAGTAGAGTTAGGTTATTATTATTAGGTAAGTCGCCGCGCCGCGTAGGAGTATTAGAAGGTAAGTTATTGCTATTTATAACCCTATTTAGGTTCCTATTAGCTAACCTATAGTAGAATACTAGTAGTCTCTTTAGCCCTAATAGGCCTACTAATATTATCGTAAATAAGGAGTTAGAGTAGTTATAGCTATTACGTATATATATTATACCTACCTACTGTAATACCCTTTACTATAGTAGCTAAACTAGATTTTCTTTTCTATAGGATCTATTTACGCTAGTTAGGCGTTTCTATTATCCCTAGTTCCTATATAGGGTCTAGTTAGTAGAGTTATTAGGTCTTTTTTAATACTCTTACGGTAATTAAGGTCTTTTACGGGTATAGTTAGTAGAATAGTCTACTTATATTAGGCTAAGTCTATAGGATAGTTTCTAAGATATGCTTATTCCTATCTAGTACTTACTCTTACCTATTACTATCTATAATCCTTTCCGTACTCCTCTTTAAGTTAATATATCTATGTTATTACTTAGGCTATCGCCTAAGTTATCTCCTAGTTTCTATAGGGTATTATTAGGGTCTATTAGGGTTCTAAGGGGGCTCCCTACTACTACTATTACTTCTTTAGGTTTATTTTAGGACCCTAGGGGTCGTTCTTATCCTTACTTTATAGGGCCTACTAGGGCTAGCCTATTAGTTACCCCTTTAGATACTATCTACTTATATTTAGCCGGGTTTTTTAAAACGTTATAGGTAGACTTATACGTATTTATTATTTCTTAGTAGTTATCTAGGCCGTCCTTATATATCTATTTATTAAATTCATTCCTATAGCCTACCTACTTAACGTAGTACTATACTCCTCTAGGGGTAAGTTTATAGTTAATAATAGTTTCTACTTCCTAGTACTTATCGCCCTCATTATTAATCTTAATAGGGTAGGGTTTAGCGTCTACTAGGCCCTAATAGGGTTCTAGTAGGGAGATATAGAATATTAGGTAGATTCTTACTATACTTAGTAGGAGGTCTAATTTATATATTAGTCTACTATATCGTTAGATAATAGGAAAAGGGCCTAGATAGTAGGCATCTAACTTCTTTATTAGTCATTTAGTACGGATATTCTTTAATAAAAGAAGTACTCTTTCTCCTATATTAAATTATTTATCTAATTAGTAACGGTTAGTATACTTAGCCTAGAGTACTTAGGCGCGCTCTATACGCTCCTTAGCCTTCTTATATATTTTAGTTAGCTAGTAGAGATAGCTCTCTACCTACTAAGCTTACTTAGAGTCTATTATTACTATAATATTAGGGTCTATAGTAACCCCTTTATTATTAATTAGGTGCCCTATAGTAGCCCTATTAGTTCCCCTCTCTATCTAGGGTATAGCGTCTAGTACGCCGTTAGGGAGATTAGGTACCTAGCTATAGGCTAGATATATTAGAGTAAACTTAGTTATTAAGTAGACTTTACTATTATAGGTAAAGGCTACCTCCTATAGGCGTAAGGCCTAGTCCGATTATTTATAGTTAACGTATATATATAAGTACGCCTCTAGCTCCTAGTTTTAGCGCTTAGTTTACCTATTAGTCTATAGGTAGAACGCTATACTTAACTTTTAGATAATTTCTAAGTAGTAGTAGAATGCGCTCTAGTAGTTACTTATAAAGAGGCTACCCTAGTCTAAGACGATATTAATTAGGCACCTAGTTACTATAATAACCTTATACTAGATAAGAGTACCTAAGCTATCTATGCTTATAGTTATTTATATAGGAAAGTACTACGCGTATTTCGTAAACCTATCTACTAGGACTAGGATAGCGTTATATTCGCGTCCTAATAGGTCCTAGAAGGCTAGAAGGTCTATAATAAAATCTATTACGAAATGTTACTAGGGTATTATAGGTCTTTAGACCGGTTTAAGGAGCCTATATAGCTTATACTACCGCGGCTTATTTTACTAGTAGGTATTATAGTCTCCTATATACGCGGTTACGTTCTATAATTAGTAGATAATAGGTAGCTTTACCTACTCTACCCTTATATACGCGTTATAGTAGTTATTATATTATAGAACTACTAGATATACCTTTATATAAAAGTAAAAATAGTAGTATTATTCATCTTACTACCTTACCTACTAAATCCCTAGTAGAACCTTTAGATTAGAATCCTAAGGTAGACGCTATTAATAAGTTAGTAGCTTTTATTCTATATAGGATCTTTAGAAAACTAGCTAAAGTATATAATACTTCTTATCCTTTACGCGATAGCTAATAAGTTAGTAGAAGTTACTTAGAGGTATAGAGGCTAACTAATATATAATATATATATTAGGCCTTAGTAACCTAGCCTATTATGCTATTATCTTAGTTTCTAAGTATAGTTTAATTTTACGTCTATAGAGTCTTATATATCCTTATATAATGCTTATTTAATCTAATATATAAGTATTAATTAGCCTATAGGTTATACTAAGTATTAGGATAACCTCTCTACTTATATTTTCTATAGTTATTATAAAATACTAGGTTTCCTTTAGGGTTATTATATAAACTATGCCTAGGGTACTAGTAACCTTAACTATACTATAAGTAATCTTATAGGTACTTATCTACCTAATTACTATAAAAGGCGTAAGGATAAGATATAGTCTAGGTAGTATCTTACTCTTTATTACGTAGTAAATAACTAGGTTAATAGTTACCTATAGTATTACTTAGAAGATATAATATAGCCTAAATTTAAGAAGTTAGTACCTTCTCCTCTAGCTAAAGAAGAGGAAGAAGAGTAGGAAGTAGAGTAGGAGTAGAAGAGAATAATAATAATAATAATAAGAAGGGATAATTTAAATTAAGTAATAATAATAAGATAAATTAAAATAGAGTATAGAAGTATAGGATTAGAAAATATTAGTTCGTATAAAAAAAGGTTATTTACTATAGCGTTAAAGAATTCTTTTTATAAGAGGATAGGTAGGTTAATTATTAGAATATATCTCTTCCTATAATTCTTACTAGAGAAAGGCCTTTTTCTATTTCTCTAGATTTCTTATTAGTCTAGGTATAGAAGGATTAGTAGTATAGAAGCCCTCTATTTTTTAGGGAGCCCTAATAAAAGAATTTACTATATACTATTTACTATCTTAATTATATCCTATCTATTAAACTTAATACCTTAAAACTCTATAAGTAAATTTACTTATATAAATAAAGTTAACTTCCTATTCCTATTAGTTATTAATAATTTTAGGTTCTAGTTCTATATATTTTTATTCTAGTAATAGTATAAGGTAGTAGGGCTAATACTACTATACTAACCGACCTAAAAAGGTATAGTAAGCGAGATAGTAGCTATCTTACTTAGTTAGTCTATATATTAGGGTAGTAGTATAATACTATCTCCCCCTTAGAGGAATACATCCTTATATTTAACCTATTTAGCCGTAAAGTAGACGTAAGTTAGCGCTAATAGGGAACTAGTCTACTAATACGTAGGTACTAGGCCGGTTAGGGGAAAAGGCTAACTAGTAGGTAGTATAATAAAGGCTATAATAGCTATAGGAATATAGTACGTATATATAGTAGTAAAAGCGTAGTATATACTAGGGCGTATAGATTATATAAGTATACTACTTACTAATATATATACCCCTAAGCGATAACCTAAATTTAGCTTATACCTATAAGAGCGGTTTAACTAGGACTTAAACTAATAACCTCTAGGTAGGTATAAATCTTACTTACTCTATAAGGTAGTAGGGCTAATACTACTATACTAACTAATCTAAAAAGGTATAGTAAGTAAGATAGTAGCTATCTTACTTAGTTAGTCTATATATTAGGGTAGTAGTATAATAAATAGGTCTATAGCTACTTTATATAGATAGTTAGTATAGAAGAGGTTTATAACCCTTATACTTTTTAGGAGTTCTAATTTATATAAGTATTCTTTTATCCTAGTAATTTTAACGGTTCTATATTAGGAGAATCTAATTTTAGGTTTAGTTAGTTAGTTATCTAACTAGTCTTTTTTATATAGACTAAGTCTCTAATTCTAAAATTAGGTATATAATAGTATTATTTACTTATTAGTAGTTCCTTTCTTATAATTAATAAATTAATTTATAGGCGTATTTATAGGCCTCTTATCTTCTCTTTTAGAGAGACTAGGCTATAGCCTATATTTTACCTTCTAGTAAAGTTTATATTATTATATAAGAAGTCTAGTTATAGTATATATATAGTAGGAAGCTAAGATCTACTTCTACTAGTATAAGACCTATAGCCTTATATAGAAGAGTAGCTTAGGCGAGATCTATTAATAGTAAAAGATCTAACTAGTTATTTTAATAGTAATTTATAAAGTATATTAGTTAATATATAAGGGCCTAGTTAACTATTTTAGTAATTCCGTTTATCTAAGAGTAATAAGCTAAGTTAAAGTACTATTTAATACTAGTTAACCTATAAAGTTTATATCTAAAGACTTAAATGAACTAAGGACCTCTATTAGATAGTATACTTTTAGGATTTCTAAAGATTTAGTAGATATACTTATAGTAAAGGTAAGCTACTCCTTTAGTATTAATTTTCTTTATATAAGGTAGGCTAAAGGTCCCTTAAGATAATTAGTCTATAATAACTAAAATATAGTTAAATCCCTTCTAGTCTTTAGGTATCTCCTTAAAATCTATAGCTAGATATTACTAAGAACGGTTAGGAATAGGTAAGAAGTATAAAAGACTAGGTATCTTATTAGTAAATTTATAGTTTTAGTAGTAAATATAGTAGTTTTAGCTATATCCCTCTATAGTATAACTCTAGCTAGGCTAATAGTAATATTAATATAGTAGCTTTCGTATTTTTTAATTCTAGAATAGGTAGTTATTATGCTACTACCCTAATATATAGACTAACTAAGTAAGATAGTTACTATCTTACTTACTATACCTTTTTAGGTTAGTTAGTATAGTAGTATTAGCCCTACTACCTTATAGAGTAAGCGAGATTTATACCTACCTAGAGGTTATTAGTTTAAGTTCTAGTTAAACTACTCCTATAGGTATAAGCTAAATTTAGGTTATCGCTTAGAGGTATATATATTAGTAAGTAGCGTACTTACGTAATCTATACGCCCTAGTACGTGCCGTACTTTTACTACTATACGTATATACTATATTCCTATAGCTATTATAGTCTTTATTACGCTACCTACTAGTTAGCCTTATCCTCTAACTAGCCTAGTACCTACGCGTTAGTAGACTAGTTCCCTATTAGTACTAACTTACGTCTACTTTATGGCTAAATAGGTTAAACGCGAGGATATATTCCTCTAAGAGGGAGATAGTATTATACTACTACCCTAATATATAGACTAACTAAGTAAGATAGTTACTATCTTACTTACTATACCTTTTTAGGTTAGTTAGTATAGTAGTATTAGCCCTACTACCTTATAGTAGTAATATAGGTAGTATATATTATATTAATTATTCTTATATAAAGGTTATCCTAGTTAGGAATAACTAGTATACTATAATAAAGAAGTAATCTATTTTATATTTTCTAATTTAATTTATTTCTAGGTTAAAGGTAAGTAGTTTCTTTCTAAGGTTCTAGATCTAGGTTTTCTCTATTTATATAGAGTAGTTTATTAATAAGAGTTATTAGTAGTAAGATTTTCGGCTCTATTATTATAAGTAGGACTACCTAGGAAGAGGAAATAAGGTACTACTCTTATATAGCCTTTACTTTTTCCTTTTAGGTCTTAAGCTACTCTTATTTCCTTATAAGAATATTAGTAATAATGTTCTCCTTTCCTAGTTAGTAAGTAAACTAAATATAGTACTTAGTAAGTTATTTAGCCTATCTTACTTATTATATAGATAATTAGTACTTAGAAGTAAAGTATTCTTAAGCCTAGTAGTCTATAATTATAAGGAAAGATTTATAGAGGCCTATAAGTATAGATCTCTATTCCTCTAGTTCTTATATAATAGCTAGGAGTTCTTTATCTAGTATTCTATAATCGAGTTTAGTATCTAATATTACCTTTAAATAAAAGGATATTAGCCTCTATTTATAGTTAGCTTAATATTATAAAAGGACTCTAGTAACTACTCTATTACTTATATCTATTTCTATATAAGTATCTAGAGTAGGATTATAGTTAGCTAGAAGTAATTTACTTCCTATTAGTTTCTTAAGGTTCCTAAAAGATTCCTCTTTAACTAGGCCTAGTTAGCGCTATTTTACTTTAGAATATAGTCTTTCTAGTAGCTAGCTAATCCGCCTATAATTAGGTAGATACCTCTAATAGAAGTTATAAAATCCTAGGAATAACTAAAGGGATTAAAGGGTTATAGGTAGTTACTAAGTATAAATAGGTTTAATCTTTTATAGGTCTATTAATATACCCTTAGTAGAGATAATAGAGCCTAAGAATTTCGTATAATTAGTAGAGAATTTACTCTTTTTTAGGTTAGCTTATAATCTAGCCTTATATAGTTATTATAAAACTTTAATAACGTATTAGGTATATTTAAGTAGGTCTTTAGAAATAATAAGAATATTATCTATAAAAGTAATAATAAAGTTATCTAAGTAGTTAAAGAGAACTTAGTAAATAAAGCGTTAAAAGATAGTAGGCCTATTACTTAGCCTAAAAGGTAAAACGCGGTATTTAAATAATCTATACCTTATATAGAAGGTAGTATATTCTTTAGACTATTCTTAAAGTTATATTTAGTAGAAAGTTTATTAAATATCTAATTTTATATAGACCTTTCCCTTACCTACTCTCTATAGGAGTTTAGAGATAAGAGGAAAAGAGTATATATAAGTCTTTCTTAGTCTAATCATTTAACTATTAGTAGTTAATATAGATTTACTATCTACCTCTAGGTTTTTTTACTACTAATATAGGTAAAGTATAAGGTATATAGCTTTAAGTAATAAATCCTTTCTTTAGGTTCTCCTAGATATATTTCTTTATAGCTATAAGCTATTCTAGGAATATTCTATAGAGAGGGCTTAGTAGTAACTACGGAGGACTATTATATATAAGAGAGATTTAATAATCTACTCCTATATAATAAGGTAGTAGCTAGTTATATTCCTATTTTAAAAAAACGTCGTAGTAGCTATTATACTTAGGTAGTAAATAATTATTAAGAGATCTATTAAAAGCATTATCTTTAATTACTTTATTAATATTATCTAGTATAATAGAATAAATATCTACTACTTTTATTAGTATATTAATAGGTAGGCTAATTTCTATAAGTAAAGAGAGAAAGGTTTCTTAATTATTATATTTAATAATAAATATCTACTACTTTTATTAGTATATTAATAGGTAGGCTAATTTCTATAAGTAAAGAGAGAAAGGTTTCTTAATTATTATATTTAATATTATTAGAAATGTATTTTAATGAAATTAACTAGTAGATAGTTTAAAGTTATTTAATTTACGGAATTTTACTTTATATAGGTACTTTTAGAATGTTTAAAAGATTTTAAAAAGAAATTTAATCTAGAGAGTCTAGCTAAATAAGCTATTAGCTATAGTAATCTAGAAGGATATAATATTATATAAGGAACTAACGGCCTAAGATAATATTATAGCGCCTAATATCTAGTATAAAGGCGTATATTATAACTAGTATTAAAAATGAAATTATAATTAATAAATAAAATTAAGTTACTTATTTATGCGTTAGTTAAGACTAGAGACTTTAAGGTTTCTACTAGTAATCTTTCTTTTCTTTACCCCTAGTTCCTTAAGTTATAGGAGGAGTTAGGGGTAAATAAAGCTAGATCTATTTACGCTAGTATTAAACTAGAGTATAAATAGGTATAGTATAACTACTAGCTATAATTATAGTTTATATAGTAAACTAATTTCCTCTAATAAAGTTATAAATATTTACGTAGAAATTAGTAATCTATAGAGCTCTAAGAAGTATAGGCCTTAAGGTTTATATACTTATCTTCTTCTTCTAATATAGTATCTACTATCTTTACTTTAGTTTCTAGGCACTATTAAATAAGGTAGCTAAACTTTCTATACTACTAGTACGGCCTAATATCCCCTTAAAGCTCCGTTCTACCTTTATAAGTTAGGTTTTCTATTATTACGTAAGGAGTAGAATGCTATAATAGCTTAGAAGAAGGGTTTTCTCTTAAACTTCTACCTATTAAAAAATAGATTTACTAGCTTATTCCTACTATTATTTATTTATATAGTCTTTCTATAATAATAAAGGTATATTTTTATTATTTTAGTATTTAATTAAGCTTTACATAATAGGATATACCTTTTAAAGATACTTCTTAAATAAGATAGAGTTATCCTATTCTATCCCTACTAAATAAGTTTATAGTAGGGGATCTAAGGAAGAATAGAAATCCTCTTTCTATTACTTATATAGAAGATTAGCCTCTAAAGCTAGGTATATAAACTCTAACTAGAACTTCTAAAGATCTATAGAAATTCTATAATAGAGGTTCTTTAGCTTCTTCTTTACATCCTTCTATTAGTACGGATTCTTAAATACTTACTTAAGCTAGTAGTATAGGTTAGTATCTAGGACTAGATTATCTATCTTTATATAAGTATATAAAAATAGTACTAGATACTTTACTACTTTACCTTATATCCTTAAGAGAATATAACTTATAATAGCTTCTTCTATTTCTATAGTAGTACTTCTTTTAAAGTAGTCCTAGTTACTATAGATTGTATTATTTATAAGAAGATGCTAATACTTATATATAGGATTTTAGCTATTTATTAATTCTAGTAGGTTAGGTACCTTTAGTATATATTTCTTCTTCCTTTAGAGTTTACCTTCTTCTAAGTACTATAAATTTATTAACTTAATAGTATTATTACGTAAAGAAGATAAAAGACTTATAATCTTTTCTACTAAATTAAGGATAACTTATTTAAGAGTTTTAATTTATATTTTCGCGTAAATAGTAATTTTCTAAGTCTATCCCTTTATAAGGGGAGTAATCTCTTATTAATAATAGCTTATATCTTCTAGTAGAACATGCCTAAAGGCTTCTTTAACCTAGAATTATACTATATAAAATATGCCTTTCTCTTATAATTACGTATTAAGCTCTATTAGTAAAAGGGAGTAAAAAGATTATAATATAAAGGGGAATACCTATCCTCTTCCTTCCTTAGACTTATAAGGTAACTTAGTACCTCCGCGTAAGGGAATTTCTTATATTTATTAACTACTAGACCCCTCTTAGGTACTAGATACGTAGGCTTAATTCTTAGCTATACTATCTATATATAGAATAGTCTTCTACTTTCTTATAAGTAGGTATAGGGAGGACGCCTCCTTAAAGTTTATATACTACCCTATAGTCTCTAAAGACTTCTATAGTTAATATATACTTAATGCTCCTTAGTCCTTAGATAATACTAATGCGCTTTACTAAGATAACTTAAATTACCTTCTTAAATAATAGATAGTTATATATAAGGCTAGGGCTATATATATATAGTATACCTAGTTTAGGTATTCTAATACCTCCCTTAGGTAATTAAAGTAGGATAGAGATAATACCTAGAATAATCTTCTATATCTATTATAAATTAATAAGCGGCTAATTTATAGGCTAAGGCATAAAGGCTATCTACTTAGTTAGATATATATAAAATTAAAAGATATTAATTAAAGTTAAGTAGGAAAAAGAAGTTAAGTAAATTCTCTTAATTATAGTAAATATAGAAGATGCTATATACTCTACTATCTTCTATATATATTTATACTAGAACTAAAATAAGACTAAGACCCTCTTATTACTATATAAATTACTACTTTAACTATACTATTAAAAAATAAATAAGAATTAAACTTTCTTATTATTACGCGAAGCTTAATTTAGCTACTTAGTTAAGGGAGTATATATTATCTATCGGCTTAGCTAGTTTATATAGCTTAGTTAGCTTACGCGGCTTAGCTAGCTTATATAGCTTAGTTATTATAAGCTTTAGCTTATTAAGTAATTATATAATAGTATAGTAGTAGTATTTTTATATTACTAGTATGTAGCCTAGCTAACCTCGTTATATAGCCTTAGGTTACGTAGCCTAGTAGCTATTATAATATTATCCTACTAATAATCCTTAGCTTCCTACTAAAGAGCTATACCTTACTTTAGAGCTATACCTAGTACTAACGTCTAGTTACGTAACTAAAGTCTTAACTAGGCTAGATTAGAAAGATTAGGGTTCTATTAGACTTATCTTAGCGGGATGAATATAATAGTATGCTTAGAATATTTTTATTCTACTATCTTCCCCCTAAAAACCCCTAAAAAGATAAAAAATAAGAGAAAACTAATAAAAAAAACGCCTACTTTACTAGTTCTCTAAGTAACTAGCTCCTACTAAGTAATATAATTATTTATTTACGGCTTAGTTTATACGAAATAAAAGCCGGTAATTTTATTTTTAGTCTATTTTAATAACTTTTTATAGAAAGAGTGTAGAAACATCCCCTTTTCCCTAGCTAGGGGACCCTCCTAACCGGGAGTCTAAACTAGACTAAGATATAGAGCTACTAGATGTTATTAACACTACTACCCCTAAGCTAGAACCCTAAAACACCTCTAAAATTAGTAGAAATCTACCCTAGGTAGGGGATTTTACCCCCTATCTATAACCCCCTTATATAGGAGTATTTATTTATTTATTTATTTATTTAGTTTAACGTCCCTCTTAAGTCTAAGACTATAAGAGATGAGGATAGCTATCCTAATAGTATAAGATTAGCTAATATAATATACTATCTAGTAGGTTTAAACTATATTAGACTCGTATGTATATATATATATAGTAACTCTTTTTAAGGGGTGTTTTTAATGGTTATGGTTAGACATTTCGGGCTAAGCCCTTACAGTAAAATTACTAGATTAGTAATATAAGTGGGAATAAGTAAAAACTAAAAGAGTATAAAGTAATAAAGGAAAAGGGGTTAATTTATAGGTAGGAGAGTAGAATGAATATAAAGATATATATATACATATATATATATGAATACATATATATATATATATATATATATAAATATATCTCCTTAACCCTACTACGTAGTAGGTTCTCTCTTAATATGCTACTATTTAGTAGCTATTTAAGTATTTATATAAAGGCTAGGGTAGCCCTTATAGTTTCTAAGTTTTTAAAAAGGTTTTTCATGCTTAATAAGGGAATATCCTTATAAAGCTTCTTTCTTTACTCTTTATACTCCCTATAGGATAGTAGGAGGTGTAAAGGTATTTCTTTAGGACTACCACACCTATACGTACTATTAGGAGACCTATTAATACGCTATAGATAGGATTTAAAGTATCTATATCCTATTTTTAGCTAATAGAAAGCTAAGGCTATAGATCTAGGCGTATCTATAGGGACCTTAAGCTAATAGCTAGGGATAGCTATAAAGATACTATAGTAGGAGGAGTTATTATTAGATTTAGCTTTTACCTTATCTATAATAGTCTACTAGTCCTACGTAGTAGTAGTCTTAATATCTATTCCTACTATTACTAGGGCTTTCAGGTAATTCTTAGGCTCTCTATTAGTTACTCCCTTAGCTAAGGAGTTAGCTAATTCATTACTATATATATCTATATAGCTTAGTACCTATTCTAGTATTATAGAAGTACCCTTAGAGGCCGCTATTTTAGCAGCCTCTATAGCCCTAATTTACTAGGACTAGCCTAGGTTATTAGACGGATTTATAATCCTATATATAGCAGCCTAGTTATCTACATAGATATAGTATATATAACTATTTCTTACGGTTCTACTAGCGTATTTAAACGCCTTAGTAATACCCTCTAGCTCCCTATTATATACTAGGTTAGAATACCCTATATTTAGGGATTTAGACCTACTATTTAATAGGTTACTCGGTAATACTACTAAGCCTACACCTATACCTTTCCTACTAGAGAGACTAGAGGCATTAGTATAGATATAAGTAGTATTAGGTCCCTTCCTTTAGCTATTAAGGTTTAGGTACTCTAATAGTGCATCCTCTTTATTAAGAGAGCTAATCCTATAAGAGAATAGGAGGGCCTTATCCTATAGTAGAAAATAATAGTATTTAATAGGTTCTAGACGTTATCTATCCCCTATTTTAATACTATTATATATATATTCTAATTAGATAGGTCTCCTAGATTTATTCTCTATAGAATTAATTCTACTTAATTCTTTTAGAATAGGATAGTACTATAGGAGTTTTAAGGCTCTAAAAGTATACTTTTTAATAGTAGCTAATAGTCTAGCCTTAGTAGGAAGGAGTCCTACCTCTATTTCTATTACTTTAATAGGACTAGTCTTAAAAACTCTAAGAATCTTATAGAGAGCTAGATTCTAAATTAATTTTAGAGTTTTTAATAGGTAGTCTACTCCTTTAGACTTATACTATAATTAGTAGCTATAGTCTATTATACTAATAACGTAGGTTATATATAACTACCTTATAGTATAAGAACTAAGGCCTAAATTAATAGTTATAAGTCTATTAAGCCGAAATAAGGCATTCCTTACTTTAGAAGCTAAAATATTAATATATTATTTATATTTTAGCTTATTATTAAAGTAGACTCCTAACTAGTAGATAGTCTCTTTAGGCTTTATAATACTAGCGTCTAGGAGCTTAATAAGTACTATTTTTTACCTTATTCTAGCTAGTAAAGTATATTAATTCTATCTTAGATAGATTAAATTTTATACCCTTTATAGTACCTAGCTTATATAGGAGTTTTACTTCTCTCTCTAGTATTTAAAGGTTTTTCTTTATACTAGTAGATAATATAGATAGACTAATATTATCTATATAAGAGAGAAACTTAACTACCTAAGAAGGAAATAATTTAGAGATATATAAAAGAAAGAGTATAGGGGATATAGGACTACCCTAGGGGATTCTAATCTCTATTTCCCTAAACTCTTCTATTTATCTATTAAATAATAGTCTTAATAGCCTATTATTTAGGAAGCTAGATACCTAACTAATAAGGAATAGTAGAAGGCCTTTCTTCTTTAATAATAGTAAAAGATTATTTTTAACTACGTAGTTAAAAGCACCTTTTATATCTAAAAATAGTATAGAGGTTATCCTATTAGATAGCGTATTCTCTTCTACTAAATTAGATAATAATAGGGCAGCATCTATACCTAATTTTTTAAGACGTCTACCTACTTAACTAGGGTCTAGTAAGTAGGTAGTTTTAGCTAAACAGCCTAATCTTTTAGTAATAATTCTCTTATTTATTTTTCTAAGATAATTTAGTAAAGATATAACCCTATTAGACTTAGGACTAGTATAGTCTAGTTTATTAGTATAAGGTAGTAGGGCCGATACTACTATACTAACTAACCTAAAAAGGTATAGTAAGTAAGATAGTAGCTATCTTACTTAGTTAGTCTATATATTAGGGTAGTAGTATAATACTATCTCCCCCTTAGAGGAATATATCCTTACGTTTAACCCGTTTAGCCGCGAAGCGGACGCGAGTCGGCGCTAATAGGGAACTAGTCTACTAACACGTAGGTACTAGGCCGGTTAGTAGATAAGGCTAACTAGTAGGTAGTATAATAAAGGCTATAATAGCTATAGGAACGTAGTATATACGTATAGTAGTAAAATCGCGGTACGTACTAGGGCGTATAGATTACGTAAGTACGCTACTTACTAATATATATACCCCTAAGCGATAACCTAAATTTAGCTTATACCTATAAGAGCGGTTTAACTAGGACTTAAACTAATAACCTCTAGGTAGGTATAAATCTCGCTTACTCTATAAGGTAGTAGGGCTAATACTACTATACTAACTAACCTAAAAAGGTATAGTAAGCGAGATAGTAGCTATCTTACTTAGTCGGTCTATATATTAGGGTAGTAGTATAATAATTAGGTTTCTTTAAAATTACGCCTATTACTTATCTCTACGCTTTAGCGTAATAGCTACTATTTAATAGTAGGCTAAATACTTAAAAAAGGTATTAGGGCTAGCCTTATAGGAAGCTATAATAATATCTTAATTTATAGTATTAGGCCTAGGGGTTTTACCCTTAATTTATATAGAATTAGCTAGTTCTAGTTCCTTAGAGTCTAATTTAGGCTACTTCTAGCTATTATTAGAGATAAATTATCCTATATAATAGGTAGAGTAGTAGGAGGCTTAGAAAATAAAGCCTCCCTAAAAGTAAAGTATTTTTCATTAAAAGAATTAGCTAATTCTCCTAATATAGATTTTATACGAGGTATTAAACTCTATTTTACTATTCCTAGTATACTATATTACTTTAAATACTAACTTAGAGTCCGTATTTAAAAGGAACTACTACTAATATTCCCTTTTAGTATTTTTAATAGCTAAAAAGTACTTATTTTTAGTAACTAGATAGGCCTTTATACTCTATAGATTAGAGTATAAAACTTAGTTTTTACTAGTCCTATATTCCCTCTTTAACTTAGTAAGAGATTCGTCCTACTAAGGTTTAGAGATAATCTTATTAGATAGCTTAGGAATACTACTATTAGTAGAAGTAGTAATTAAATTACTAAGCTTCTTAGCTAATAAATCTAGGTTCCTTATAACTAAGGAGTCCTAATTTAGTATATCTATAGTACTAGCTTTTTATTCTAGACGTATTAAATTAGTAGAGTTTAGTATAGAACTATCCTCTACTAAATTAACTAACTAGGAGCTAAATTTAGTCTAGTCTACCTTTTTAAGATTAAATCTTTAGGTATAGGTAGGATTCTCTACTAGTAAAGAGTAAGAATTATAGATAGTAAAGAAGATACTATAATAGTTAGATCCTATATCTCTAGTAGTCTACTAATTAAGTATCTTCTCTAGGATATCCCTAGTAGTAAAGACTAGGTCTATAATAGATTCTCTAGTTAGGTTAGGCCTATAAAAGGTGCCTTTACCTATTATTTTTACTAGAGATAAATTATTAGACTAAAGCTATTCTACTAACCTTACTAAATTAGAAGATTTAGGGTTATAGGGGTCCTACTAGGAGTAGTAGGAATTAAAGTCCCTAAGAATTATAGAAGGGGTATCTATAGTAAGATTATATAGATACCTATCTATTATTTCTTATATATTATCTTACTCTTTTTAGTTATAAATATTATAGACCCGTAATAGAGTATTTAGGCCTATTATATCTAATACTATAAGGTTAGGATCTTTAATTATATCCTCTCTAGGATTAATTTCTAAGGGGAGAGATCTCGTCTTATATATTAATACTCTAGGGTAAATTAGGGGGTTACTATATACTAGGAGAATTAAACCGTAAGACGAATAACTAATAGACCTTTAGTTAAGGTAATTTTTAGGTATCTCTTTACTACTATTAACTAAGTAAGGCTCTTATATAAAAATAAGGTCTATATTTAAATTAATAGCCGTTTCTAAAGCGCTTTCCGTTACTAAGCGGCTTTTATTAACGTTAATTTATAAGACCCTTAATTCCTTTATACTTATAGAGTACTATTTTTAATTACTAAGAATTTAGGATACCTTTTATAGCTAGATTAGTAGTTTTTACCGTAATTAGCGTATTTAGGCTCCTAGTAGCTATAGGCCTAGCCTTTTAGGTACCTACTAGTCCTATAAAAATACTAGGGAGTAGGGTAGCCTTTAGAGTAGACTTAGTATATAGGTAGTCTTTTATACCTATTTTCTAGGTAGCTAAAATATTAATAATTCTTATACCTATAAGTCTTAGGTATAAGGGATAGTTTTTCGGTATAGAGACCTAGCCTAGCTATATTTAGCCGGCTAGATAAGGCTTTTTTATAGTCTACCTTATTAGGGAATAAGACTACTATTAATCTATATTATTAGGTCTCCCTTTTAGCCTTAGAGGTAAGCTAGAAAGGGGTTCCTATAGTAGTAAGACTATTAAAGGTCTTAATCTTATTATAGATAAGTAGTAGGCCTTTTTTAGTACTAAATTCCCTAATAGGAAGGCCGTAGATTACTACTTTAAACTAGGATTCATCTTTAGACGCTTTTTAAATTAGTAAGAGATTTTCCTATATAGTTCTATTTAATAATAGGAAATTAGCGTTAAATTAGTTAGTAGTAGTTAATATAATTAACTTTTTTATGCGGGATTTAGAAACTAAAGAAATAACTAGCTAGTTAAATCCCTTAGCCTTAAATATAGAATTAAATTTATCTCTAATTTCCCTTTAGGTAGGGAGCCTAAGAGTAGTAGCCTAGAGTACTAAGACTAGTCTCCTATTATAGGATTTTTTTAGCTTAGATAGCTACTATTTTAGAGGAGCTATATCTATAGCTATATTATATCTACCTAAAGCTATATTTTATATATTCTTTAATTTCTTAGTAACTAATATAAATTCTTTTAATTTTTCTAGATTACTAGATTAGGCTATACTAACCTAATCTAGTATACTAGTTAGATTTAGACTAGTACTATTTTTCGAATTATTTTAAATTTTTAAAGTTTTTAAAGGCATCTTTATAGGTTTAAAACCTATTAGTTATAAAACGTCTTTTTATACTATCTATTTATTTAGGGAATTAGCCTTATTCCTAAGGCTTTTTACTACTTTTTTAATATCCTAAGTACTCCTAGATAATAGGGAACTAATAGTCTAGCTATTCCCTATCTCTAGGAATTCTCTAAATATACCTATAAAATCTAGGACTTTTAATTAGTAGTTTTAGGTAGGGGCTAGGTCTATAGCTTTAGTAAGTAGAGATCTTACCTAGTTTAGTACTTCTTAGTAGGTTAGGCTATTAGGCCTAGTCCGCGTAGTTTTACTTAAGATTTCCTTCTAATTAGGCCGTTTAGTACCCCTAGTAGGGGGACTAAAATTAAAGGTTTTAGTCGTATTAGGAGTAAAATTAGGGGTAGGTTCTAGCTTAGTAGGTACTATTTTAAGCTTAGGAGAATTAATAGAGATAGTATCTACTATCTCTATCTTATCTAGTTTAATTCCTAGGTTAGGGGTTCTACCTAAAGGGGGAGAAGGGGGTTTATCTATACTCTTTCTATAAAAAGAAATTAAAAAGACTTAAAATTAACTATAATAAAATTACCGGCTTTTATTTCGTATAAACTAAGCCGTAAATAAATAATGCTATTACTTAGTAAGAGCTAGTTACTTAGAGAACTAGTAAAAGTAGGCGTTTTTATTATTTTAAATTTTTTAGGGGGTTTTTTAGAGGGAAGATAGTAGAATAAAAATATTCTAAGACTACTACTAGACTCGTCTTACTAAGACGGTTTAAATAGTCCCCTTATTATCTTAATCTAGTCTAGTTTAGGCTTAGTTACGCGACTTAACGTTAAAGTAAGATACGGCTCCTACGTAAGGTATAGCTCTATAAGGGGAGCCTAGGAGAAGTATATAAACTTATTTTCTAGTCTCCTATTCCTAATTCTTAACTAATTATAATAATATAAGTATTAGGATATATAGTATCGGACTATAGCTTTTTAATAGTATAGTTTTCGTCTAAATTAGAGAAGGTTCTATAGAGATATAGGAGGTATAAAGTTTAACCCCTATTCTTCTAGTCTTCTATTATATAGGAGTAAAGAAGCTAAATTTAGGGGATATTACTAAGTATATAAATAAGTAAAGGCCTACTAACCTAAACTATAAAGAAGTAATAAGTTAGGTAAGATTCCTACTTATTAAACTAGTAGATTTAGTACCTACGCATAAAGAGTAAATAAAAGTCCTAGATTTTATAGGACTATTCTAATAATTCCTAGAAACTAGGAATACTAAGATTATTAGGTCTATACTATCTAGGAGTACCCTAGATATTAAAAAGGTAATTAAAACCTTAAGAAATAAGGAAAATTCCCTAAGTAAATAAAAAAACGTTTTATAGCTAGTAGGTTTTAAACCCTTAGAAGTACCCCCCTAAATTTTAAAGAATTCTAGCGCTACTAAAAGTAGTACTATTATAATAAATAAATAATCCCCTAATTAGGCTAGCGTAGCTTAATCTAAAAACCTAGAAAAAATTAAGGAATTAACCCTAGTTACTAAGAAAATAAGAAATATATAAAATATATAAGGCTCTAGGTATAATATATAAGGCTATATATACTAAGACCCGTAACCCTAAAAATAAGGGACTATATAATCTAAATCTCCTAAAAAGATTACTAAAAGGAGACTAGTACTAGTCCTAAATAGTACTCTATTTAGAACTCTATCTACTAAGGAAATAAGGGAGAAATTTAATAAGTCCTTTAAAAATAAGGGATATATATAACTAGTAATCTCTCTAGTCTTAGATTTCTATATAAAATAGTTAATTATATTAATAATAGACTAATTTAATACTAACTTCCTATTAACTAATAGAAGTATATAGGAAAACTTACTCCCTATTTAGAAGGCATTAAAAGATAAAACCTAGTATAAAGTAGTAGTCTATAGAGTCCTATTCTCTTATAGGATTAGTTCTCTTAGTAAAGAGGATGTATTATTAGAGTACCTAAACCTTAATAGCTAAAGGAAGGGACCTAATACTACTTATATCTATACTAATACCTCTAGTCTATCTAGTAGGAAAGGTATAGGTATAGGCTTAGTAGTATTACCTAGTAACCTAATAAATAGTAGGTCTAAATCCCTAAATATAGGCTATTCTAACCTAGTATATAATAGAGAACTAGAAGGTATTACTAAGGCGTTTAAATACGCTAGTTAAACTATAAAAAACGGTTATATATACTATATATACGTAGATAACTAGGCTACTATATTTAGGATTATAAATCCTTCTAATAACCTAGGATAGTCCTAGTAAATAAGGACTATAGAAGCTACTAATATAGTAGCTTCTAAAGGTATATCTATAGTACTATAATAGGTACTAAGTTATATAGATATATAATCGCGCTAAGTCGACTCTACTATACGTACTTAATACGATATCTTTAATATCTCCTAAGGTATAGTAGTAGCGATATTAGTAGAGAACTAATAAGATACGTTTATAATTACCTAATTCTAGTTATATAAAGTAGTTATATAAGTAGATAGTTATAGAGAATAAGATAATATCTTCCCCTTATTATATAACTAATTACGTATACGGACGTACCTACTTATCCGTAATTATTATAAGCCCGGAATCGCTAATACATACCTAGTTAACTAATTAGAGCCGCGTAACTTAAGTAGGCCCCCCCTAGCTATATATTAAAGCTCGGCACTATACCTAATTAGAATAATCCTATAGGAAACGTAGAGTTTTTAATATTAGGATACCCTACCCTATAAAGACTTATACCTTTCTAGATTAGGTAGTTTTAAGAACTTTCTAGGTATTATACCTTAGTAAAATCGCTATAGCTACTAACGCTACTATTATTCTTAATATAGCTAAAGACTAGGATAGATAGCTTAACTAGACTATCTTCCTCCTTAATTAATATAATCTACTTAAATATACTAGCCTTATCACCCTCTTCCCTAAAGTAGAGCCTTAAGAGCCGCTCCTTAAAGGACTAGTCCTTACTAATAAAAAGGACCTTAAAACCTATAAATAATAAGCCCTACTCCTCCTACTATATAAGGACTTTACTACTAAGACTTTACTACTAAGAAGTACCTTACCCTTAATAAGATTATAGATACCTACTCCCTAACTACTAAATACTTAGCTTACGGGAAACCTTTAATTAAGGAAAGGATAAGCGCCCTAAAGGATAGGTTTATGCTAATAAGTAACTAGAGGGAGAAGATACTCTTAAAGAAGTTAAGATAGCTTTAGAAGGGATTAAGGATATAAGACCCTATAAATTAGGTAAGTAAATAGGAGTATCTCTAATAACGCATAGAGGATTTAAAGCTTCCTAAAGTAGGTAGGATGGTTAAGTACTTTATATAAGCTATCTATAAGTCTAATAAGTAGGCTACGTCTACTCTCTAGATAAAGAAGCTTCTATTAGCTTACCTTAATCTTTCTACTACTATTAATACCTTTTTAGTATATAGATAAGACTTTAGTATAAGTAGCTATAGTAGTAACGCCGTAGTCCTCTAAGATGTTTTAAGTAACGTAGACTAGATAACGATAAAAGGTTCTACTATATCATCTAAAGGCCGTCCCTACGGAGACTTAACTAGGAAGATAGATAATAAGTAGTACTATACGCGTACGGCCTATAATATTATTAACCTAGCTAAATATAAGCTACTAAATAACTACTTAAAGGAGAAGAAGGCTTAACTATTATACTATATAGACTAACTTAAGGCTAAGCCTCGCTAGAGAACTATTCCTAAGCGGTTTAATAATACCGAGGTCCTTAAACTATTAGATAATAATGAATCTATAACTATAAAACTATATAAAGGGAACGTATACGTTACTATCTCTAGCTAAAACCCATAAAACTACTTAGTATAAATAGTACTAGATAAGGAATAGATCTTAGATATAGGCTTAGATCTTTATATTATTAACTACTACTCTTACGTAAGCTTTAAACTAATAAGACTTCTGTTAAACGACGATATTAACGTTAGAAATAGGATAATTAGAGTAGTTACGTACGGGAGAGTTAAACTTTATATAAAGGATACTAAGGGCTACCTATATAACCTAAACCTCTATAATATAGCATATATTCTAGGCTTTTACGTTAATATTATATCTAAAGGACGCCTTAAAAAGGCCGGCTTCATTTAGTATTTATAGAACGACGTAATACTCTATAATAGAGATCTATTACTTTAACTCTCTTAGCTATAAGGACGCATTCTATACTTCCTAATTAATACTCTAGCCTAGTAAACACCTTAGATACTTAACTAGCTAGCTAATAAATAAGGGAATCCTCTCCTAGTAGACTAGGTCCTTAAAGTATAGAAGTAATAAGCTTACGCCTCTATTATTTAAGATCTTTAAACTATAACCCTCTAAGACTAGTAATAATAGTAAGCTTATAAAACCGCGCCGTTTATCCTAGCTATTACCTACTATAGTATAAACCTAATAAGGTCTCTCCTATCTCCGGCCTAGTACGCCCTCCTTAGCTATATCGGCTATAAGTGAATTAAATACCTAGAGTATAACATAGAGGGAGTAGCTATTATATTACTACCTAAGAACGTACTATATATAAACGAGTATAATATATACGTAAGATCTAAGAGTTCTATAATAAATAATAAGCACGCTATAGCCTATCTCTCTACCCTATAGGGAGAGATAGTAGTAGATGTTATATACTTTACCCCTACCTATAATAGAGACCTATACTTATTCTACGCGTATGACTTAGAGACTAGAGTATACTTTATAAGCTTATATCCCGTAAATAATACCGAATACTAGCTAAAGATATAGAACGAGCTAGTAGTATTTATCTATACCCTTAGGTAAGATATCTACATCTTAAGGATAGATAATGAGCTAAAGGCTAGACTTAAGTTCTAGTTAATAGTTCTTAATAATAAAACTAAGATTAAGCTAATAGTACTATATACTTTAGTATAAGATCTAGCTAAGAGAGCTAGGGGGGTAATTATTTAGGTAGTATATTCCCTACGTTTATATGCTAATCTACTAGAGAACCTTTAGCTAGAAGTTTACGCTATAGTAGTGTATCTAGTTAATTGCTCCCTAACGTAGTAACTTAAGTAGAAAACCCCGTTCGAGCTTACTACTAGCTATAAGCTAAATCTTACTTATATTAGGCTATTTAGCTATAAGGCGTATTTCTATAGAATAGGGAAGGACTAACTAGGTAAGACTTATAAGCTAGAGTTACGCACTAATGTTAGATACTTAGTTAGCTAGGATTTAATAATAATTACGTGAATCTAGATCCTATTATTAAATAAGGTAGTAAGGACTAGGAACGTCCTCTTTAATAAACGCTAATAATATTACCTAGGCTAGCTAGAGGACTAATAGGCTATTAACACACTAAATATACTTAATCCTTACCTACTAGACTAATTCTATAAGCTGCTTTTAGCCTTAGGACTCTTTAATATATAAGAGAAAGTTCTTAACTAGTAGGAGCCCTATTATAACCCTTAAAAGCTCCTATTAAATAAGCCGTTTTAGGAAGATTAGGGCCCTATTAACTAGGATAACTTCTAATATAACTTAATCTTTCCTATTTAAGACGTCCCTATAGTACTATAAGACATTCTAGACTCGTTAAATCTCCTATTAACTCTTATAGATCCCATAATATAGAGGCTAAATCTAGCTAATAATGTAGGAGAACTATATATCACTAATAAGATCCTTTTATATACGCTTAATATAGACGCGCTAACGCGCTAAGATTAGCCTCTTATACTAAATATAGATAGTATATTCCCGCCTATTATTAGCGTTAAACGCGTAGCTAAGGACGAACCTAAGTACCTAGTAAAGTAACTTAACGATAAAGAGGTACTAATAATCTATCTAGTTAACCTCTTAAACTAAAGCTTCTACCTCTTACTTACCTTAGCTATCTCTCTCACCTTAGCTATGTAAATTATGACGTAAGCGGCACTCTATTATAATAATCTTCCTCTAGAGCCGTGTAGATATAAGTAAATACTATACTATCTATATAAAGATCTCTTTATAGACGCTATTAATAAGGAGTTTTAGAAGGTAATAGATACTAGGATGTTTAAGTAGGTTAAGAAGCTACTAGATATAGTAATAATACCCCTTACTTAGGTATTTAAATATAAGCTAAACATAGACCTATTCCTAGAGTAGTATAAGGCTCGCCTTTATATAAGAGGAGACTTATAAAGCATAAAGTATAAGACGTACGCGTCTACCCTTACTATATAAATCTTTCATACCTTAATAGCTATTATTACGGTGTTTAACATGAAGTATAACTAATAGGACGTTATTAACGCTTTTTTAAACGCTAGACTCCTATACGCGCTATATACCTAGCCTCTAGAAGGAATTAAACACCTAGGCTACATAGTATTAAGGATTTACTAAGCATTATATAGCCTTAAAGAGGCTCCCCTTCTCTAGTAAACCTACTTTATGAGTATCCTAAGGAAGCTCGGCTTTAAATAAGTACTAGGAATTAAGTATCTCTTTACTAATAGTCTTATATATGTATTCTTCTACGTAGATGACTTCTATATAGTTTACTTTTATAAAGACACGGCGTATATAGCGGCTATTAAATCTAAACTTAAGAGGGAGATTAAGATTACTAGTAGAGCCCCTATCTACTAGTTCTTAGGTATGAAGATTACTAGGAATAGGGCTAAGTAGGTCCTTTAGGTAGACTAAGAAGCGTATATTAAGAAGATAGCTACCTAGTATATAATTAAACTTAATACTAAGCCTCTATAATTACTACTTCTAGTAGGATTAGACCTCTCTATACCTAAGGACTATATTACTATACTTAAAGAGATTAAGGCGTTTTAAGGCCGTATTAGCTTAATTAACTTCGTAGCTATTACTATATATCTAGATATCACCTTTACTATATCTTAGCTAGCCTAACACCTTATAAACCCTATAAAGGCTTATCTAAAGGCTACTAATTACATCCTATAGTACCTACTTAATACTAAGACGCTTAGCCTACGGTATAGATATAGATAACTAAACGGAGTAGCGCTTAGCACCCTATATAGGGAGTTCTTTAGAGCTTTAGACGCATTATTTAGCGATAATATAGCTACTTATAAGTTATTAGAAGGATAGATCTTTACGCTATTTAGTAGCCTAGTAGACTAGAAGGCTACGCGCTAAACTACCGTTATAAAGTCTACTACTAAAGCTAAGTTATTATCTCTCTCTCGCGCTAGGACTGAGATAGTTTAGTAGAAGTAATTCTTAAAGAATCTCCGCTTACGTTTAGACTTATTACTAATTCTTTAGTATGATAACTAATAAACGCTTAGGATTATTACTAAAGATCTTCCTAAACTAAAGATATCTCTTTAGTACGTAGATATCTATTAATATTAGCTACGCTAAGCGTACTAGGATGGCTCTATTTAGTTTTAGTAGTATCTAACTAAAGAGATACCGGCTAATAGCCTTACTAAACGACTTAATAGAGTAGTCTATAAAGCCTTTATCTAACGGGCTAGACTTATACTAGCCGGAATAGAGTTTTAGGAGTAGTAGTCTACTACTTACGATATATTAGCATTATCCCGTCGTGTAGGAATAATACTAAACCCGATAACACTAACGCGTAACCTTATAACTAACGATTTAATAACCCTCTTAATAAATATACTATCTCCTACTTATTAAGACTACCTATACTCGTTTCTTCTCTCCCTTTTAACTAATAATGTCCTCTTACTAGAGTAACGGCCTCTTTAATAACCTTAATAACCTTATCTTTAAACCTCTTAAGCGCTAGACGCTCGACTATAGAGTAGCTATTTAGGCTATCTTTACCTCTATTGCTAGAAAACACTATATCTAGCTACGCGGCGCCTATTAGGACCCTATCTAATTAAAGTAGATATATAACGTCCTCTCCCTAGTCCTCCCTACCTTTATCGAACTTAACTATAAGGCCGGCTATACTTTTAACTTAGCCTTCGTCCTATATAAGTCTATTCGCTATAACGAGAACCTAAACTACATATAAGTACTTAGGAGCGGCATCTACTAAGCTAGCTTATTTAATAATCTTATTATCTTACGCCTATACGCCTTATTAGTTTTTAATCCTATCTAGGAGGAACTATACTATGATAACTATCTAGGTAAGATTAACTATAGTAATCTCTTAAATCCTAATAATAAGATGCTTCTCCTTAAGGGAGCCTATATAAGCTACATTCTTACCTATTAGCCCTATACCTAGACTAGATACTAGGCGGCGGTTAGCTACTTTAAGGGTATTAAATAAGAGGATAAGGGTACGGGTAAGGTTAGCTTCGTAGACCTTATAAGAGACGATTAAGGGGCCTAGGGGACCCTCCTTTAGCATTAATAAGGCGTTTCCTAGTTTAGCTAGACTATAACTTCATTTTATGGTGTTCTTATATCTCTTAGGCTTTAGAATCGTTCCATTCTAGGGGGGTGAATCGCGCTAAGTCGACTCTACTATACGTGCTTAATATAATATCTTTAATATCTCCTAAGGCGTAGTAGTAGCGATATTAGTAGAGAACTAATAAGATACGTTTATAATCACCTAATTCTAGTTATATAAAGTAGTTATGTAAGTAGATAGTTATAGAGAATAAGATAATATCTTCCCCTTATTACATAACTAATTACGTATACGGACGTACCTACTTATCCGTAATTTATATACGGTAATGAATTAGCTAACTCCTTAGCTAAGGAGGTAACTAATAAAGAGCCTAAGAATTATACGAAAGTACTAGTAGTAATAGAGATAGATATAAAGGCTACTATAACTTAGGACTAGTAGTCTATTATTAATAAGGTAAAAGCTAAATCTAATAATAACTCCTCCTATTATAGTACCTTTATAGCTAAACCTAGCTATAAGCTTAAGATGTCTATAAGTATACCTAGACCTATAGCCTTAGCCTTTTATTAGCTAAAAATAGGATATAGATACTTTAAACCCTATCTACTACGCATTAATAGGTCTCCTACTAGTACGTATAGGTGTAGTAGTCCTAAAGAAACCCCTTTATACCTCCTACTATCCTATAGGGAGTATAAAGCATAAAGAAAACAGCTATCTAAGGATATCCCCTTACTAAGCATGAAAAACCTCTTTAAAAATTTAGAAACTATAAAGGCTACTCTAGGCTTTATACGTAATACTTAAATAGCTACTAAATAGTAGTATATAGAGAGAGAACCTACTACATAGTAGGGTTAAGGAGTTATAGGGATATATATATATATATATATATATATCTTTATATATTTAACTCCCCTACCTATAAAATATACCTATTTCCTTTATTATCTTATACCTATTTAGTATTTACTTATTTCTACCTATATTACTAAATTAGTAATTTTACTATAAGGGCTTAGCCCGAAATGTCTAATCATAACCATTAAAAACACCCTTAGAGAGAAATGCTATATGTATATATACTAGTCTAATATAGTCTAAACCTACTAGATAGTATTATATATTAGCTAATTATGTACTATTAGGATAGCTATCCTTATCTCTTATAGTCTTAGACTTAAGAGGGACGTTAAACTAAATAAATAAATAAATAAATAGTAGAAGTTACTTAGAGGTAAGGAGGCTAATTAACGCGTAGTATATATATTAGGCCTTAGTAACCTAGCCTATCATGCTATTATCTTAGTTTCTAAGGATTACTTTAACTTTACGTCTATAGCGTCTTATATATCCTTATATAATATATATCTAATCTAATACGCGGGTATTAATTAGCCTACTAGTTATACTAAGTATTAGGATAACCTCTCTACTCGCGTCTTCTATAGTTACTATAACTTACCTAGTTTCCTCTAGGGTTATTACGCGAACTATGCCTAGGGCACTAGTAACCTTAACTATACTATAAGTAATCTTATAGGTACTTATCCTTCTAATTACTATAAAAGGCGTAAGGATAAGATATAGCGTAGGTAGTATCTTACTCTTTATTACGTAGCGGATAACTAGGTTAATAACTACCTATAGGGCTACTTAGAAGGCCTAATACTAGCTAAGTTTAAGAAGTTACCGCCTTCTCCTCTAGCTAAAGAAGAAGAAGAGTAGGAAGTAGAGTAGGGGTAGAAGGAGATAATAATAATAAGGAATAAATTAGATTAAGTAATAATAAGGAAATAAATTAAAATAGAGTAAGAAGTATAGGATTAGGATAAATTAGTTTATACGAAAAAAGGTTATTTACTATAGCATTAGAGGATTCTCTATACTAGGGAATAGGTAGGTTAGTTATTAGAATGTATCTCTTCCTATAATTTTTACTAGAGAAAGGCCCTTCTCTACTTTTCTAGATTTCTTAGTAGTCTAGGTATAGAAGGATTAGTAGTATAGAAGTCCTCTATTTTTTAGGGAGCCGTAATAAAAGAACTTACTATATACTATTTATTATCTTAATTATATCCTACCTATTAAACTTAATACTTTAAAACTCTATAAGTAACTTTACTTATATAAATAAACTTAACTTCCTATTCCTATTAGTTATTAGTAATTTTAGGTTCTAGTTCTATATATTTCTATTCTAGTAATAGGTCTATAGCTACCTTACGTAGGCGGTTAGTATAGAAAAGGTTTATAACTCTTATACCTTTTAGGAGTTCTAATTCGTACGAATATCCTTTAATTCTAGTAATTTTAAACGTTCTAGCGTTAGGAGAATCTAATTTTAGGTTTATTTCGTTATTTATCTAACTAGTCTTTTTTATATAGACTAAATTACTAATTCTAAAATTAGGCGTATAATAGTATTTATTTACTTATTAGTAGTTCTTTTCTTATAATTAATGAATGAATTTATAGGTATATTTATAGGCCTTTTATCTTCTCTTTTAGAGAGACTAGGCTATAGCCCGTATTCTACCTTTTAGTAAAGTATTTATTATCGTATAAGAAGTCTAGTCGTAATATATACGTAGTAGGAAGCTAAGATCTACTTCTACTAGTATAAGACCTATAGCCTTATATAGAAGAGTAGCCTAGGTAAGATCTATTAATAGTAAAAGATCTAACTAGTCATTTTAATAGTAATTTATAAAGGGTTATAGTTAGTATATAAAGACCTAATTAATTATCTTAGTAATCCTATTTATCTAAGTGTAATAAGCTAAATTAAAGTACTATTTCATACCGGTTAACTTATAAAGTTTATACGTAAATACTAAAATAAACTAGGGACCTCTATTAGATAGTATACTCTATAGATTTCTAAAGATTTAGTAGACGTGCTTATAGTAAAGGTAAGCTACTCCTTTAGCGTTAATTTTCTTTATATAAGGTAAACTAAAGGTCCTTTAGGGTAATTAGTCTATAATAACTAAAATATAGTTAAATTCCTTCTATTCTTAAGGCATCTCCTTAAAATCTATGGCTAGATATTACTAAGGACGGTTAGGAATAGGTAAGGGGTATAAAAGACTAGGTATCTTATTAGTAAAATTAAAGTTTTAGTAGTAGATATAGTAGTTTTAGCTATATCTTTCTATAGTGTAGCTCTAGCTAGGCTAATAGTAATATTAATATAGTAGCTTCCGCATTTTATTAATTCTAGGATAGGTAGTAATATAGGTAGTATATATTACTTTAATTATTCTTACGTAAAGGTTATCCTAGTTAGGAATAACTAGTACGCTATAATAAAGAAGTAATCCATCTTATAATTTCTAATTTAATTCGTTTTTAGGTTAAAGGTAAGCTATTTCTCTCTAAGGTTCTAGATCTAGGTTTTCTCTATTTATATAGAGGAGTTCATTAATAAAAATTAATAGTAGTAAAATTTCTAGCTCTAATATTATAAGTAGGACTACCTAGGAAGAGGGAATAAGGTACTATCCTTATACGGTCTTCACTTTTTTCTTTTAGGTCTTAAGCTGCTCTTATTTTCTTATAAGAATATTAGTAATAATATTTTCCTTTCCTAGTTAGTAAGTAAACTAGATATAGTACTTAGTAAGTTATTTAGCCTATCTTACTTATTATGCGGATAATTAGCATTTATTTATTTATTTATTTAGTTTAACGTCCCTCTTAAGTCTAAGACTATAAGAGATAAGGATAGCTATCCTAATAGTATATTATTAGCTAATATATAATACCGTCTAGTAGGTTTAGACTAAATTAGACTAGTATATATATATATATAGCATTTCTCTCTAAGGGTGTTTTTACTAGTTATGATTAGATATTTTAGGCTAAGCGCATATAGTAAAATTACTAATTTAGTAATATAGGTAAGAATAAGTAAATACTAAACGAGTATAAGATAATAAAGGAAATAGGTATGTTTTATAGGTAGGGGAGTTAAATATATAAAGATATATATATATATACATATATATATACATATATATACATATATATACATATATATATATATATATCCCTATAACTCCTTAACCCTACTACGTAGTAGATTCTCTCTCTATATACTACTATTTAGAAGCTATTTAAGTATTTTACATAAAGGCTAGAGTAGCCTTTATAGTTTCTAAATTTTTAAAGAGGTTTTTTATGCTTTATAAGGGGATATCCTTAGATAGCTATTTTCTTTATTCTTTATACTATAATATATATCTATATAGCTTAGCACCTATTTAAGTACTATAGATATATCTTTAGAAGCTACTATTTTAGTAGCTTCTATAGCCCTTATTTACTAGGACTATCCTAGGTTATTAGAAGGATTTATAATCCTATATATAGTAGCCTAATTATCTACGTATAGAAAGCATATATAACTATTTTTTATAGTTCTACTAGCGTATTTAAACGCCCGAGTAATACCTTCTAGTTCTCTATTATATACTAGTTTAGAATACCCTATATTTAGGGATTTAGACCTACTATTTAGTAGGTTACAAGGTAATACTACTAAGCCTATACCTATACCTTTCCTACTAGATAGACTAGAGGCATTAGTATAGATATAAGTAGTATTAGGCCCCTTCCTTTAGCTATTAAGGTTTAGGTACTCTAATAGTGCATCTTTTTATTTAGAGAGCTAATCCTATAAGAGAATAGGAGGGCCTTATCCTATAGTAGAAAATAATAGTATTTAATAGGTTCTAGACGTTATCTATCCCCTATTTTAATACTATTATATATATATTCTAATTAGGTAAGTCTCCTTAGTTTATTCTCTATAGAATTAATTTTACTTACTTCTCTAGGGATAGGGTAGTTCTATAGGAGTTTTAAGACCCTAAAGGTATACTTTTTAATAGTAGTATTTAGTCTAGCCTTAGCAGGAAGGAGTCCTACTTCTATTTCTATAGCTTTAATAGGACTAGTTATTAGCGGTATTCTATAAAGATAAGTAATATCTTTATTATATACTATATAGTAGATAGTTTATAGTAGATAGTTTATAGTAGAGAATGTAGTAGATTCTTTACTATAAGAGAACTTCCTTAAAGAACTAACTTATAGGCTACCTAAGGGTGTTTATATAGAAGAACCTATAGATTCTAGAGAGTTCTATCTCTAGGTATTTAGTAATAGGTTCTTCTATTAATAGAAGATAATTTCTAATTAATCTAGACTAGAAGATTCTAGGCCTTAGTAATAAGACAATCTAGAATAAGGGCTAGAATCTAAAAGAACCCGTAGGAATAAGTTCTTAGTAATAGAAGAGGTCTAGAAGGGTCTAGAGTAGTCTAGACTTATTCTTAGGCCTCTAAAACTCCCCCTAACTCATTATATAGGGTAATAGAGAGGAATTTAGTAAAGAGAGCCTTAGTTAGCACCTTAGTTAAGGCGTCTATAGGCATCTCTTTAGTAGAGATATAGGAGAATCTTATAAGATTTTCCTTAACTAGCTATCTTAAGAAGTAATACCTTATATCTATATTCTTAGACTTTTTAGTAGCATCTTCTATAGTAGCTATAGCCGGTATTTTATCCCCTTTAAGGACTATAGGAGTAGGTATAAGGTCTTTATAACCTAACTCTTCTAAAAATCCTTTTATATAAAGGATAACCTTAGCTAGTATACTATAACCTATATATTCTACCTCTATAGTAGAAATAGAGATATAGGTTAGTCTACTAGCCTTCTAGGCTATAGGCCTATTAGTAGAGTAAATAATATAAGCTACTAGAGAATATCTACTAAGCTTATTCCCTAAGTTAGAGTTAGAGTAGGATTCTAGATTAAAACTAGTACCTTTATTAGTAATAGTATAATCTTTAGTTCCTTTTAGATAGAATAAGACTCTTTTAGTAGCTCTAAGGTGCTCTACTAGAGGGCAGCTTAAATACTAGCTTAAAGAAGCTAGTATATAAGCTATATTAGGCCTAGTATAGACTATAGTATATAGAAGAGAGCCTATTAAAGATCTATACTCTTTAATAAGGTCTTTACTAGCCTAATAGTCTATAGGTAGTCTAGGAAGCTCCTTATATAGATAAGAAGTCTTAGAAGGCGTAGTAGAGCTTAGAGAAAAAGTCTCTAAGACTTTTAAAAGATAGCCTTCCTAAAATAAAGATATAGTCTTTTTAGACCTATCCCGGGTGACTTAAATTCCTAAATAATAGGAAATAGGTCCTAGGTCCTTAATAGTAAACCTAGACCTTATTAATTCTTTAAAAGAATTAATAGTAGATATATTCTTACTATAAAGTAGGATATCGTCTACGTATACTAAGACCTATATAAATAAGCCTTCTTTAAAGGTCTTAGTATATAAGTAGGCCTTAGATAGAAGCTGTTTATAGCTAGTCTATTCTAAGAAGTAGCTAAAATAGGCTACCTATGCCCTAGGGGCTTATTTAAGGCTATAGAGAGCTTTCTTTAATTTATAGACTTTATTATTAAGCTTAAAGCCGATAGGTTAATGTATATAGACGTCTTCATTTATTTTCCTATTTAGGAAGGCGGTTTCGACGTCTATATGTACTATTTATAGGTCTAAATAGGTAGAATGGCTTAGTAGTAGGCGTAAAACTATAGGTAAGACTATAGGACTAAAAGTCTCTTTATAGTTTATACTATGCTCCTAATTTTAGCCTTATACTACCTATCTAGCCTTATAGCGGGTAATATTTCCCTTATTATTAGTCTTAATCTTATAGACCTACTTACCTCTAAGAATTTTATTATTCTTAGGCGGGTCTACTAAGATCTAGGTTTAATTCTTAATAAGGGAATTATATCCTTCCCGTATAGCTCTCTACTAGTCTAGGCTATTAGTAGAATTAATAGCCTAACTATAAGTAGTAGGTTCCCTATTACTATAGAGTAAGTAATAAGAGATATCTTCCTCTATATTACTTAGGCCTTCTATAGTAATATAGCTACTATTACTAGGAATTCTAACCTCTTTAAAGGTCTCTCTAAGAGGATAAGGTGTATCTTCTATAGGGCTATTAGTAGTAGCCTCTATAGTAGTAGATTTCTTAGAGGATTTTTTATTACGGTTTCTAACTATTTATATCCTTAGATAGATCCTATAGTTAAAGCGTTAGGCTTAAAGTACCGATTCTCCGTATATAATCGCTTAGATTAGTATTTTAATCCTACTATTATAAGACTAGCTTACTACGACTAATTATTACTATAAGAAAGGAGTTAACTTATATGCCTATATCTTAATCTCCTAACATTTAATTAGTTATTATTAAATAATAGAGTAGTAGTAGTAAGATAATTAGGCTACCTAATAAGCGGCCTTATAGTAGTAGTAGGGGTTACCCCTAGATAAGTAGGCCTACCTTATAGAATAGGTATACTAATAGTAGTAGGAAGCGCTCTACGCGTAATAGTAGAATTAGTAGCTATACTACTAACTAACTATTAGTCTACTAAACCCTAATATTATCTAGTTACTATAGTAGTAGATAGCCTATTAGGCTAATAAGAAGAAGTATAAGCGCTAAGTAGGTAAACTAACTAAGATCTTACTAGAGATGCCTATTTATAAGGGTAATAGAGATAGACTAGACGTATAGATAGATATAGTTCGTAATAAGATAAGCCTAGACTATACTAACTATATACTAAAGACTTAGTTATTTACTATCTAGGCTAAACTTAGTAGTAAAGCCGCCTACTAAATAACGCCCTAGTTTAAATAATATAGAGATGATCCTAGCGTAAGCTTTAAGTAACTACTTACGTACTTAGAGCTAATCTATAGTAATCCTTACTAAGTAGTAAACGCGTAACGCTAGGTATACGCGTTACGCTAGTAGGGAGCACTATTCTAAGAGTTTTTTACTAAGTTTAATCGGGTCTTATAGTTACTAGTAGCGATAAGTAGCTAGATTCGGCTAAGATTAGTCTCCTAGAGAACGTACTAAGCTATAAATTATTAGCCTAGATAGTAGGGTTAGCCTTAGGAGGAGAGTCTTAGGACTAGTATATAGCCCTCCTTACCTAAGTTAGTAATTCTATAGAAAGACTTAGAAATAATAATAGTAGCATGCGTAATAGTAGTTACTAGGCTAATAGCTAATTCTATAAGGGTAGGTTAATAGGTTAGGCCTCTAGTAGTACTATAATAACGCTATAAGGATAATTAAACTAAATAAGTACTACCCCTAAGACTATAGAATAGAAGCCTACTAGCCTAGCCTACTTAGCTATCTAGCGTACTAAGTAGGTATTAGACTTAGAGGTAAGCTAATAATATATATCTAAGCTCTATCTACGTTATAGTAGTAATACTTACTTTATTAGTAAGTACCTATATAAGCCTACTTATCCTCTCTAGGCTATAGTAGTTTAGCCGTTACTAGAGTACGAGATTAAAGATATTAAGGAGCCTAAATTAGGAAATAAGGAGCTCTAGCTATAGTCGTAGTCTAGAGTAAAGTTATAAACTAGAGGAGGTTAAATAGTAGGATTATAGCCTATTAGCATAAGGCTAAGTAGTATATAAGGGGTAAATCCCTACTAGTATTAGTGCTAGTTAATTAAGCATCCTATACTAGAACTCTTATTAATTTAGGAAGTAAACTATACGTAATAGTAACCTCCTAGTTTATAACGCGTATAAACCTCCTAGTCTATAAAATCGCGCCTATACTAATACTTAGTCTAAAGAGCTTAGAATAGTTAGTAAAGATAGTAATAGAGTTTATACTTAATTTAGGAGGATACTTAAGGATAATCCTTACCTATATAGTACCCTAACTCCCTAATAGTATTAAGCTACTAATAGGAGTACTATAGCTCTACTAAGAGAGGGTCCTACTAGACCTATTAGCTAGGAGCCTTAAGTTTAAGGATACTAGCCTAATAGTATAGGAGGAGGAAAGATTAGAGGTTAAGAATAGAGTCTATTTTACTTAGGCTATATCCGCCCTAGTATACTAACTACTTACCTAATTAGTAGCTAAATAGTAGAAAGGGTACGTATTTATAGCGAGCCTTACTAATATTAATAAGGCTTTAGTAATAAAGCTAGTTATTAGTAGTAATAAGATCTATTACTATCTACCTAAGTAGATTAGTAATAATTACCTACTATTATTTAATAAGGCCCTTATAGATTTACTCCCTCCTAACTAACTAGAAATTAACTATAAGATTAAGCTAAATAAGCTACCTAATAGGAAGGACCTAGACCCCCCTAGGGACTACTATACGGAATAAGCCGTAAGGAGTTACTTATATTATATAAGATGTTATATAAGCTCCTAGAGAAGGGGTTTATATACGTAAGTAGCTCTCTAGCCGTAGCTCTAGTACTATTTATAAAGAAACCTAGTAGAGGATTAAGGTTTTATTACGATTACTAGGCTCTTAACGCCCTAATAAGGAAGGACTATTATCTACTCCTACTAATTACGGAGATATTAGCCTAAATTAGATAAGTACGCTAGTTTACTAAACTAGATATAGTCTCTATATTCTACTACATTTATATTACTAAAGGAGATAAGTAGCTAATAGCCTTCTATACCTAATTTAGACTATTTAAGTAGTTAGTAACGCCGTTTAGCCTTAATAACGCTCCTAGTACCTTTTAATAGTATATTAACTAGGTTCTAAGGAAGTTCCTAGATAATTACGCTTTAGCCTATATTAATAACGTCCTAATCTTTATAGAGGGATCCTAGAAGGAGTATTATTACTAGGTTAAGATAGTAATAGACTACTTACTCGTAGTAGGCCTCTATATTAATATTAGGAAGTACGAGTTTAAGGTCTAATTAATAAAATATCTTAGCTATATTATTAAGGCTAGATAAGGAGTATATATAGACCCATTAAAGGTTAAGGTAGTAAAGAACTAGGCTAGACTAACTACTATTAAGGCTATATAAGGCTTCTTAGGCTTTACTAACTTTTATTATTATTTTATTAGTAGTTTCTTAGAGATTACGGAACCTCTTATTAGGCTTATATTAGAAGAATAAGGAGTTTAGATAGGATAATAAGACTTAGAGTATATTTAAGAGGTTAAAGCTAGTATTTATTAAAGCGCCTATACTAATATAGTTTAACCTAGAAAGAGAGATAGTATTAGTAATAGACTTATTAGGTTATACTACTAGGGGAGTCCTTTACTAATATATCCTCTAGCCGACCGCCTTCTACTTAAGGAAGAGTAATATATATAAAGTAAACTATAAGATCTATAATAAGGAGCTCCTAGTAATTATTAAGGCGCTAGATAAATAGGATTACCTATTAAGGAGCGTTAGTAACTTTACTATCTAGACGGACTATAAAAACTTAGAGTACTTTATAACTAGTAAGTAACTAAATAAGCGTTAAGTCTATAAGGTAGAGAAGCTTACTTAGTATAACTTTATAATAGCGTACATCCTAGGAAAAGATAATACCTAACTAGACGCGCTATTATAAAGAGAGTAAGACCTACCTACTAACGCGGATAATAGCCGCTTAAAGTACTACTTTACCTAAATACTTAAGCTATTACCTACTAGCCTTATAATTATAAAGACTAGTTAGAAGGAAGAACTAGTAGAGGAGGATACTATATAAGTATACCCTATTATATTAGGCGATAATAAGACTAGAGCTAAGTAGATAACTAATATATAGAGGGAGTTAGTAGGGAAGGATGAAGCTTATTAGGCCCTAAAGATAGTAGTACTTAGTAGGAGTAGAATAGTACTAGTAGAACTCTCCCTTAGTAAGATATTAATATCCGACCTAACTATAGATAATAAGGGTAATCTTTATTAGTATAGTTACTTATAGGTACTAGATTCTAAACCTCTATAAACTAGTATTCTCTAGATAATATATAACTCTCTAGAGGTAATCTACCCTAGTAATAATAAGATAGTATCCTAGCTCTACCGTCTTAAGTTATTTTAGCTAAACTATAACGCGTAGGTAAAGTAATTTAGGCGTAACTATAATATCTATAGAGTAACTAAATTTTAGAGGGACTATAAGTAAGGACTACTCTAACTACTCCTAGTTCTAGATTAATAGTAGTAAGAGGTATCTATAGATTTTATAGGCCCTCTTATAGCTAGTAAGGGGAATACCTATATACTAGTTATTATAGATAGGCTATTAAAAGGCGTAATTCTAGAACCCTATCGCGATCTAATAGCTAAGGCTATAGTAATATTATTCCTATAAATATACTACTAGTACTACGGGTTACCTAAGGCTATTACGTTAGACTAGGGTCTATAGTTCGTAAGTCTTTTATAGGAATATATCTATAAACTATTAAAGATTTAGTAGTATCTCTTAACTAGTTACTACCTAGAGATAGATAGTTAGACTAAGAGAGTAAATATAGAGGTTAAGTAGATATTAGCCGCGTTAGTTAACTAAGTATAGAATGATTAGGCTAACTACTTACTAGCTATTAAGTTTACGTTAAATAATAGAACGTTAGCTACTATAAGCCTTAGCCTATTCTTCTTATTATATAGCTATTACGCTAACCCCTTATAAATAAGACTCTTAGAAGGCCCCTAGCGCGTTACTAACCTATAAATACTAGTAGTATAAGGTAACGCTATTATAGTAAAGATCTAAGAGGCTACTATCTAGATAGAAAATATAATAACCGCGTCCTAGGTAGCCTAGAAGTAGTAGGTAAACCGCTACTATAATACCTTACCTATATATAAGGTAGGTAATAAAGTTTAGCTAAGCCTTTATAACGTCTCTATAGACCGTCCTATTTAGAAACTATACTACTAGTTAGTAAAGTATACCGTAACGTAAGTTATCTTAAATAAGGCCTACTAGTTAAATGTTCTAGGTACTATCTATAACGTCTTTAATATAGACCTACTATAGCTAGCATCTAATAACGCCTTACTAAGCTAGGTACGTATAGATTATTAGCTACCTATAGTCGTTATTAATAATAAGAATAACTAGGAGGTAGAGTATATACTAGATAAGCGTTAATATTAAAACCGTTAAGAGTTCTTAGTAAAGTAGACCGGGTACGTAAGACTAATATAGAAACTAGTATCTACGTTTAAGGACGTAGCGGCTATTAATAAGTTTAAAGCTAGTTAATAAGTTTAGATTAGAGGTAAGGGAGCGCTACTAAATAATAAGTAAATAATAGTAGACCCTAGTAGTAGAATGTCTAATAAGCTCTAGTACTAACTAAATAAGCTACTAGTAGTACTACCTATACCTAGACGCTATAGTACTAGGCTTAGGCGAGTAGACTAGCTAGATTAGGATTCTAACTAATAGGAGGCTACTAGTAATACGTACTAACTATATAAGCCTACCTATAATAAAGCCTAGAACTACTAAACCCTACTTACGCTCTACCTACTATTCTACTAACTCTATAATCCTTATAACCTTATCGTCTTACCGCGCTATAGACGCTAATAATAACTACCTACGTAACTTATATAACTACGTTACTAAACTTAAAAATCCTCCTCCTTTAGTTAATACTATAGATTCTATAGCTCCTTCTATTACCCCTATAGACCTAGCCTCCCCTTCTAATAAGGCTAACTCTACTACCTACCCTAATACTTACCCTAGTAACCCTTACTTTAGTACTACTCTCTATATCCCTTCTATCTTTAGTAATATTAAAGACCTCCTTAGCGTTAAGCTCCGCGGTTACTACTTTTATATTATGTTAGATACTAGTTAGGACGACCTTAATAACTCTATCTATAATATTATTACTACTACTAGTAGTATAATCCTCCCCTTTCCTAACTTTAGTAATACTAAGGATAAAGAGGAGGACTACTTAGGCCCCTTCCCTCCTAGCTCTATCTAGTATTAGATTATTATAGATAAGGTTATTATTAGTCTTACTCCTTATAACGCCCTACCTATACCTAGTTATAATACGCGCTAGATCTTACCTACTAAGCTATATATACTTATTACTATTAGTATTACTAAGCTACCCTAAGGCTAGCGCTATTTAATCTATACCCTACTCCTATTCCTATACCTTAGTATTAATAAGCGCTTTACGGTCTAGTAGGGCTATCTATTACCTAGCTATGTTACTAACTACTACGTCTACTTATAGTAGATCTATAGTAATAAGCTAGAGTATAATGCGTTTATTATTTACTACCCTAACGCCTACCTCTTTCTATTTCTCTCCCTTAGTAATATAATTAAGGCTATAGGTAGCCTTATTCTTAACCGTCCTAGTAGCCTACCTAACTATAAGACCTAGTTCCTTACCTACTCTACTAATACTAACATCCTACTATTTAGCTAGCTACCTAATGAGTATAAGTCTAGCTAGAATCTCGTCCTTCCTATTAAGTAGTTCCGCTACCTAGTCTTTATCTATATTAGGAACCTCCCTAACCCGGGCTATATCCTCTATAAGTACCCTAGTAATAAGGAGTTCTAAGCCCGTCTTATCTCTTATAGCTTCGCTAATAAGTAAGCTACTATAGTAACTATAGTAGCTACCTTAGCTTATACCCTTTCCTTACTATTCCCTTTATATAGTAGATTAGCATTATATTTAACGGCGTTTTAGGACTAT
Source organism: Phyllosticta citriasiana (assembly GCF_038021145.1). Taxonomy (NCBI): domain Eukaryota; kingdom Fungi; phylum Ascomycota; class Dothideomycetes; order Botryosphaeriales; family Phyllostictaceae; genus Phyllosticta; species Phyllosticta citriasiana. The sequence goes on from NW_027117301.1 coordinate 162,080, forward strand.
ACGGCTATAAGGGGGGGGTATTATTACGGTTTCTAACCGTTTATATCCTTAGATAGATCCTATAGTTAAAGTATTAGGCTTAAAGTACCGATTCTCCGTATATACTTACTTAGATTAGTACTTTAATCCTACTATTATAAGACTAGCTTACTACGACTAATTATTACTATAAGAAAGGAGTTAACTTATATGCCTACGTCTTAATCTCCTAACATTTTTCTCTAAGGCGCTTACTTCTCCTAGGCTCCTCCCTACTAATATCTATAGTAGTTATAGACCTAGATCTTAGTCTATTAGGAGGGGTAGTTATAGAAGAAGGAAATATAGGCTTAGTATAGTCTATATCTTTCTTATCTACTATAGTTTTAGTATAGGGAGAAGGAAATTCATGCTCTTTAAAAGTAATATCCCTAGTACGTATAATAGCTTGTTTTTCTATATCCTAGCATCTATAAATATGCTCCTCCTTAAAGCCTAATAGTATACTAGGCCTAGAGCGTAGAGAATACTTAGAGGATATAGTACGCTTTTCTCTAGGGATGTTTATAAAGACTTTACTTCTAAAAGTCTTTATATAAGAGAGATTTATAGTAGAAGACCTGCCCTTAGCTATATTTAGCCGGGCTAGAGGCGAAATACCCTCTAGGAACTTCTTAGGTGTCTAGTTTAAAATATAAGTTACTATTTTAATAGCCTCTACCTAGAAGGTAAGAGGGATGTTAGAATTTAAGAGTAGGTACCGCGTAATAGTATCTATTAACCTATATATCCTCTCTATAAGCCCGTTATACTCTAGGCTATAAGGATAACTCTTTTCTAGAGTTATTTCTTTATTTTTAGCTAGTAAATCTAGCTAAATTCCCCTATATTCTAGGCTATTATCTAGCCTTAAAGACTAGACTTTACTATATAGCTCTATTACTTTAAGATAGTAAACTATTTTATTATAGGCTTATCCTTTAGTAAATAGGGGGAATACCTATATAAACCTACTATAATAGTCTATAAAGGCTATATAGTAGGTATATCTCCCTATTCTCTTAGGAGTAATAGGTCCTATAACGTCTAGACCTATTTTCTAATAAGGTTTAGAGGCTACTACTAGTATAGTAGATATAGTATACTTAGATTTAGCTAAAGGGCATATAGAATAGTCTATTTTACTACCCTTAATAGGTAGTAATGCCCTAAGAGCTTCTATATTTATATACCCTATTATAGTAGATTAGGGTTAGGTTATTCTAAAGTAAAACTTTAGTATATATTTACTCTCTTTTATCTATAAGTCTTAAGTTCTTTATATCTAGATATATACTATATATATATAGCTTAGATATAGAGATAAGATTTATAGATAAATTAGGAATATAGAGAGCATCTAGAAGGGTTAGTTTTATCCTTCTATTAGCGTACTTAAAGGTAATAGGTATAGTACCTATTCCTTTAGCATAGATCTCTTCTTTACCTAGTTTTATAGGTAAATTCACTTCTCTTAAAGAAGTAAAGAGATCTTTATATCTAGACATATAGGCTATAGCGCCGGTATCTAGAATCTAGTTATTTAGGCTAGAAGCTATAGTAAGATAAGAGGTATAACTCGTAATATATAGGGTATCCTCTAAATTCTTAGGACTACTATTAGTTTCTTTACCCTTTAAATTCCTAGCTCTTTTATAGTAGTTCTTTTCTAGATAGCTATTCTTTTTATAATAAGAGCACTTCTTAGTACTCTTATTATTATAAGTAGAGGCGTTCTTTTTAGAAGAAGATTTCCCTTTATTACTAGTTATAGTAATAAGGGTAGTATTACTTTCTTCTTCTAGTTCTTAGCGCTAAGACTCTTCTTCTAGACGCTCTATAAGGTAGTCTAGATTAGTCTCTTCTTTTAGTCCTAGCTAGGCTACGGCGCTCTATAAAGAATAACTACTAGGTATATTACTAAAGAATATACCTAGTTTCTACCTCTCTATTAGGGCCATCTTAGTCTAAGATAATTAGGTTATCTTATCTAAAAGATTAGCTACCTAGGTATTAATATCTCCTATATCTTTAAGGCTTAGTAGCCTTATAAAGTATAAGACTTCCTATAATAGTCCCTTAGATTTATATCTTTTTCTAAGGGCTTCTTCTAAAGAACTTATAGTTCTATAATAGGTAATGCTAGAATAAAGTTTAGGATCTATAGAGGTCCTAATAAACGTCCTTATTCTAGTATTATTAACCTTCTACGTAGTATCTTCTTCTTTAGGCTTAGATCTAGAGTCTAGATAGGCTTTTAGCCCTTCTATAATTACTATATCATTTATAGTAGATCGCTAAGACTCCTAGTTCTTAGGGCATTTAAGTTTAGGAATGCTAGGGAATTCTTTTCCTATATTTTCTTATAGAAGATATTTCTTTCTTAAGGTATATTATAGATTTTATACCTTATAGAGGTCTTTAGAGTATAAAACTCTATATACTTATAGTTTTAGGCGTAAAATATAAGTATATAAAGTCTTAAAGTTTCTTAGGTACTAATAGGCCTAATATACCTAATAGAAAGTAGGGAGTTTATTAGAGTATTAATATTTTCTCTAATATCTTAGCTAGGAGTAGAGATATAAGGAATCTAATTTTAGATCCTTATCCGCTAAGATTTTTCTTTAAAACGGTATACTACTTTACTTACTAGGTTAGGGTTAGGGTAAGGGTTAAACCCTAATAGGTAGAAATCGTTTTAAAGTATTATAAAGTTTTAGTATTCCTTATACTAAGATACTAGTAGGATCTAGTATAAATAGGTAACTCTTAGGCCTAATATAGTATAGAGGTCGCGTAGCTATACCTTATATTAACGTAGTTAATAGAAGTATAAGGAAATTAAGAGAATAGCGGAGAATTAGTAGTAAATAAGGCTATTTACTACGGTTCTAGCGCACGAACTACTACTAGACGAGGTAGACCGGCGCTAGCGCTAATAAGCGAGATGAGTAGCCTCTACTAAGGCTACTCCGCCTACTTAGATAGATAATTAACCTTACTATTACCTCTATATCTAGCTAACGCCGTAATATAGTAGCTAAAAGTAAGGTTATACTATTAAAACTAATTATAACGATCTACTACCTTTCTAAAACCTAATATCGCTTTACTACTCGTTAAATCGCGTTACACGTAGTCTTATATACCTTAACCTTACCTTATAACCTCCCTCCCTCCCTATAATAATAGCGCCTCTACTAAAAATATACCTACTTAGTACTAAAGTAACTAGTAGCTTTCCTAACTACGGTAAGAATTATTACTAGTTCTATACTAACGCCTACGACCTCCCTACTATCTATAATGCCCGTAAAATAATAGAGACCGCATACTATCCTATAGTTACGCTACGCTTATTTACGGATTACTATAATATTAACGGCTCTATTAAGACTAACGCCTACTATATCTATACTAATAGTACCGCATTTAAAAACCTTACTACCTATAAGGACTAGGTTATTAGCTTTACTACTACTACTTATTAGTTCTAGACTAGGGCGGATATTAGAGCCTAGATAGACCGCCTTACTAAACGTAAGAAGTAAACTATATAGGTTTAACTTACGCATACTAAATAGTACTCCTCTAGGCGTTCGACCCTACTAAATAACCTAACCTAGGCTATATAGGCCTTAGCTATAATCGCCTAAAGTCTTTCTATACGTAATAAGGACTAGGCGTAGGGTAGTACGACCTAAGATTAGATAGTACTAGGCTAAGACTCCTATACTAAGATAATAACATTCTACTTTAAGCCTAAGTATATTAGCTACTTCTTCCCTAATACTACTAAGGAGTTTATACTAGCTAGTAACGTCGTTAACGTTAGTAATAAGACGTACTATTACGACGTTAACCTATTTATAGACGCCTACTATAATAACGCTATAGTCTTTAATAATAAAGCCGTTAGCGCCTAGGTTTACTAATACTTATAAGGCGCCGCCGCTACCTAGTATACTAGCCTAAATAACGACGCTAAGACTAATATACGTAAAAACCCTTAGCGATAGGGCTCTCTTCTATACTTATAATTTAGGATAACTCTTAATAAGGCTAGATAGCTTTACGATATATAATAATATACTATAGACGACGTTAGGAACGGCTAATCCCTATATAACTACGTTCTTACTATCTCCTATTACGGACGCGCGTATAGTAACTTAGAGTACTAAAACGTATCTAGAGCGTAGAGAGGCCTAGACCTAGTCCTCTAAAGAGATATCCCTATACTAACGGCTAATACGATAATAGACGACCTTATTAGTTAGATAATTAAAAAGCTAATTATCTAGAAGGCGATCTACGCTAGCTAGAGGGCGTATAGTATAAGGTAAACTAACTACGCGTCTATAAGGGGAGGATACCGCTATAACCGCTATAGTAACTAGGATAGCCGCTATAATAACTATTAGGATAAGTACTCTAATACTTACTATAGTTAGAGCTATAGTAACTAAGACGGCCGGATAACGAATAACTACTCTACTAATTATAATAGATACTAAGGCTTTCTACCTCCCCCTACCTACGGCGGATATAATAATAATTATAGAGGCTTTAACGGCCGTAACTACTAATCCCTATATAGCCTACCGCGCGGCGGCTATAACTTATATAATAACTATACCGCTATTCTACCCTTAACTACGTACCTAGGATATCCCTAGGGTCTACTACTAACTTAAGCCGTAACTACTCCTTCTACTCCTCCTTCTACTACTCCTTAGCCCCCCCTTTACCCGTATTAATAGAACGTACCGCCGCCTATCCCTCCTTACCTATACGTATAACACGGTAATAGATACGTCTAGGGAGGATACTATAGCGATAGATATACTAATAACGAATACCTAGATTATAAGTAATTAGGATATTACGGTTAGGCCGTCTATAATAAGCCGATAACGCCTTACGATACCGATAATAACGGTACGGCCTAGAGAGAAGCTAATAATCTTATAGCGGCCTATAACGACTATAATAACTACTTTACTTACCTATACGTAGCTATAGGAGGAGACTTACGTAAGCTATTACCTAAGAACGTCGTTTATTAAGCCGCTATAGTAGACCTTTAAGGAGAGCGAATCCTAAGCTACGCTTATAAGGCCGCTCTTAATATAAGGCGCCCTAAGCCTTAGTAAGGATTAGGATATCGTAAATAGTACTACTCCTACGTTAAGGTAAGCTTAACTCGTAATAGCTAACTATAATAGGTTATACTAGATAGCGGTTATAACGTCTCTCTTATTAACTAATAGTTTCTTTTCGATAACGATCTAGATATAGGCGCTAAAGTCGCGATTAATTACGATAGCGTAGCGATTTACCCTATTAGGAACGAGATTCTTAACGCCTATAAGTACGTCTTAATAGATATCTTCCTACCTACTATTAACGGCCGCTTTATTTATATACTAATTAAGGCCTATCTTATCGATAACCTTTAGGCTAATATGCTTATTAGTAATAACGTCTTAGGACTAAATAAGGTAGTCCTTAACTATTACTACTACGCGCTTAAAGTAGGAGGAGTATAGGTCTATATAGATGTTTACTACCGCTCTAAGGTAATTTATATATAATAGGCGATTCGCGTAGCTAGCTAGTATACGCTACTACCTTAATTACTTATAGTAATTCCTATTAAGTATAACGGCACCTTACTAGAGGGAGACTATATTATTACTCCCTATATACTAGGCGTCCTACCCTAGATAATAGATAATAGTATAACTATAGTTCTTATTACTAATATCTTAGCCGCCCTACTTATAATTACCTATTATGTAAAGCTTATATACGCTACGCCTAAGGACGTTAATAAAACTATAGTCTAGAACGTATCTACCTTACTAGAGTACTATCTCTACCGCCTTATAGCGGACGCTATAAAGGACTAACTATTAGCTAAGAACTACCTACTCGACCCTATAGAACGATAGCTAGATTTAGGAATTACTATCTATAGTACTAACGACTACGCGCGAGAGTATCGCGTACTTACTAAGGAGTTTCGCCTTATCTAGAAGGATACTAGAATAGTTAATATCCTAGAGTCTTATTAACTAACCGTCCTACTTACTAGTAACTAGAATATATAGGATACGAAGCTAGTATATAAGGTCTATCTACTTAGACCTAAGGACTACGCGTTTATCGATAATAAGCATAATACTATATACTAGTAGTATTATATAAGTTAGGTAGATAAGCCTACGCCCTTTAGTTTCTCTACCTTCGTTATCTAGAGAGTAGTTCTAGTTAGGTCTAGTTAAGACCGTAAACTAATACGTAAAGGCTAAGTAGTTATAGATATTAGGGGCCTTAATAAGATTACTACTACTAATAGCTATCCTCTCCCCTTATAATCTAATATAATCGCTATAATTATAGACTATCCCTTTATTATAACTATTAACGCCGCCTTATTCTTCTATTAATAGCTAGTAGCCTATAAAGATCGTTATAAGCTAATAGTTATTACCTATTACGGCTAGGAGCGATATAACGTCGCTACTATAGAATATAAGAACGCTCTAGCTTACGTCTAGCGGTAGATAGATAACTTACTATATCCGTACTAGGAGTACGTAAGGTACTACATTAATAATATAGTTATCTTTAGTCGTACGTTCTAAGACTACCTATACTACCTACGTAATATGCTCTAGCTACTCTATAATTATAACATTACTCTAGACCTAAAGAAGTCGTTTATTAGCTACCTAATAGTACCTCTTCTTAGCTAATAAGTCGACGCCTTTAGTATAATAACGTTAGAAGAGAAGCTTTACGCGATTACTAAGCTACGATTCCTAATAACGCTATACGATCTTAAGGTTTATATCGGTCTTACTAGATATATACGCTAATACGTCTCTTAATACGCTATAAAGGCCGAGCCGCTTTAACGCCTAAAAACTAAGCTACTAAAGGAAGCCCCCTATAGAGGGAATACTTACTCCTTATATACTAAGAACGTAGTAATTAACGTAACCCTACTACTACTATAAGCGTTTAAAGAGATCTAGGCCGCGTTTATATAACCTATAACGCTACGCTATTACGACCTAAAACGCTAGTTATATATCGATATAGACGCTAGTAAAGACGGAATTAGTACGATAGTATACTATATTAAAGGTAACCTATTAGATATAGATAGTATTAAAGCTAGTAATAGTAAGCTAGAGCTAATTATATTCCTTAGCTAAACTCTCTCTCCTACTAAAACGCGCTACTAGCCTATAGAGATAGAAGTTACTAGTCTCTACTAGATTATTCGTAAGACTATACTCTTTATACGGATAGTAGAAGCGCTACCTATTATATTTATAGACTATAGCGCCGCTCTAGCTATCGTACGGTAAACCTTACTTATAATAATATCCGTAGATAAGCTTAATACTTAGCTAGTTTACGCGTTATAGTTCCTATCCTAATTTAATCTTAATTACGGTTATAAGCTAGGTAAGTAGTATATCGTGCCTAACGCGCTTAGTTACCTCCTAAGGGAACTTCTAGGCGTTAAATATAGTAATAAACTCGATAATCTTACCCCCTTTTCTAAAGCGGCTATAAACTATTTATATAGTCTAATTAGTAGGCCCTAATTCCCCTAATCCCTCCCTAAAGGTAACCTCTTTTCTAAGGGACCCTACTTTTCCCTAAAATATAACTATATTAATAATTCCTTATCTAAGAACTCTAAATTTTCGGCCCTTCTACCTACCTCTAGGCGCTTAGAACGGTATATATATTAAGTTCTAGTACTAAGACATCTAGATGATCTCCTAATAGACGCTTAATTTAACGGAATAATAATAGGAGCCTACGTATTATTAGTAGTCTACGTTAAGATATTAAAATAATTCCGCGACGCCCTATAGACTAGCTATAGCTAGGATTAATTTTACTCTATATTATTAGAAGGCCTATATAAGGATCTAGATAAATCTATAGCCCCTTAGTTTATATAGCGGGATTCCCTAATATATTACGTCTACTATAACCGCGATAATCTACTATAGCTCTATATCCTAAAGCCTCTCTAGGGAGATATCTTCTACTAGGCGTATAACGACTAATTCTATACTAGATTCTATACCGTATATAAACGAATTTAGACTATATACTATATTCGTAAACTCTATTACTAGCTACGCGCCTATATTTACGGGTACTACCTATACTAGACCGCCTAGACGCGATAACTACGGCTATATAGCTAGCTTTAACCTATTATAGCGCTAGTAATGCCCTTTTATACTATTACTATCGATATTATTACGGCGTTACCTAACTATCGCGGCTTTAACGCGTTTATATCTATTACTAATAAATTCTCTAAGTATATAACATTTATACCTAGATGAAAGAACTAGTTAGTAGCTAAATAGGCTAAAGTACTACTTAACGCGCTTATAGACTAGGGCACGCTATTAAGGATTATTAGTAATCGCGATACTAAGTTTATAAGCGCGCTATAGATAGCTATATTTAAGAGATTAGATACTAAGCTTATAATAACGTCTAGCTAGTACCTATAAGCTAATAGCTAAAGTAAGTAAACGAACTAGATAGTAGAGATCGCGCTCTAATATATACTTATCTAGAACCTAAGAGCTAACTAGGTAAACGCTCTCCTAAATATTCGGAACTATATAAATAATAACGCTAATAATACTATAGGCTACTCCCTTAATAAGCTACTTTATAGCTTCTAGCTATAGAAAGGTTTATCCTTAATTAATATAAGCGTTTAGAACTATAATAATATTATTTAACGACGTACTAAGTACTACTACGAAGCTTCTAACGCCCTTAACTAGGCTACTACTAAAATAAAGATACGATATAATCCTAAGTATACCCCTCTAACTCTCTAAGAAGGGGATCTTACCTATATTAAACTCTATAAGGGATATAAGATAACTAATATAGGTATATCTTATAAGTTTAGCTCTTAATAAATAGGACCTTTTCTAGTTTTACGCGTCTATAGCTACTAGGCCTATAAACTCTACCTCTCTAATACTATAAAGATCTATCTAGTAATATTAGTAGAGTATCTTATTCTAGCGCCTTAGGAGTAGGACCTATTTAATTACTATAGCTATCTACTTATCCTAAAGGGTATTCGCGACGACGATTAATATAAGATCGATTATATTAACGCCTAAAGAGTACTTTAAGGGAAGGTATAGTATTATGTTTATTAGGCTAGCTATCTAGGCGATCCTAGTAAGTAGCTATATAAGAATAACGTCTCCCTAGACCTTCGTAACGCCTATAATAAGGATTACCTATATGCTATACCTATACTTAATTAGTAGTCTTAAAATACTAACCCTATAGCCTAAATAACGCGGCTATAAGGACGCCTATAAATCTACCTACTACCTAACCCTAACGCGCTAAAGCGCCTATATAGACGCCTATATAGGATAGGTAAATGAAGTACCCCTAAGATAGGCTCTAAGGCCTCTACTTACGTAACCTAGTACTATAATAATAAATAGAGCACTTCTAAGATAGGCTCTAAGGCCTCTACTTACGTAACTAATAAGCGTATTACGAATACTATAACTCTAAGAACTAACTAAAATAAGCTTATCTCCTAATTATATAGGTTTTTACCGTTTTAGGCAATTTATAGTACTAAGAACGGCGCCTTTTTTATTTTATTAGGGGGACTACTATAGTTCTAGCGTATGAACTACTACTAGACGAGGTAGACTAGCGCTAGTACTAATAAGCGAGACGAGTAGCCTCTACTAAGACTACTCCACCTACTTAGATAGATAATTAACCTTACTATTACCTCTATATCTAGCTAACGCCGTAATACTATTCTAGACTATAAGAAGGTTCTAGAATAGAATCCTAGGTAGATATAGGCCTAATAGTCCTAGAAAAAATTTAATAGGCTAAGAGCCTAAGAATAGAGCTTAGAATACTAGTCCTTACCCTTAAGAATACCTTACTTATATAAATAAGTAGGCTTTTCCTAGACTTCTTTATAAGTTTAGCTTAATAGCTACCTACTAAGATAGTCTTACTAAGCCTTACTTATAAGAGTAGTCTAGTATAGAAAGAATCGTATATTCTTTCTTAAGAATATAAGTAGGGAAGAAAGTAAAATCCTACTTATAAATTATAAGGCAAGCTATATAGTAATCTATAGATTACTATTAGCTAGGCTTATAACCTATTAGTAGTATTCTATAAAGATAAGTAATATCTTTATTATATACTATATAGTAGATAGTTTATAGTAGAGAATATAGTAGATTCTTTACTATAAGAGAACTTCCTTAAAGAACTAACTTATAGGCTACCTATAGGTATTTATATAGAAGGACCTATAGATTCTAGAGAGTTCTATCTCTAGGTATTTAGTAATAGGTTCTTCTATTAATAGAAGATAATTCTAATTAATCTAGACTAGAAGATTCTAGGCCTTAGTAATAAGATAATCTAGAATAAGGGCTAGAATCTAAAAGAACCTATAGAAATAAGTTCTTAGTAATAGAAGAGGTCTAGAAGGGTCTAGAGTAGTCTAGACTTATTCTTAGGCCTCTAATAGTAGTAAAGGACTACTATTCTTTATTAGTCTAACTCTAGGTAGTATTCTTATATGTTAGCTATGTAAGTAGCCTAGTAATCTTACTATAGTCGCGTATAAACTACTAGTAGAAGTTAGTTAAGCTAAGAAATAAATAGACCTACTTAATAGTAGTTAGTAGCTCCTAGGACGTAATAGCCTTAATCTTAGCTAGGTCTATATAGACGCTATTAGTTAAGATAAAAATACCTAGAAACTATATCTCCTAGATATAGAACTTATATTTATTAATATTAACTTATAAGCTATACTTCTAGAGCTAGTAAAGGACCTTATATATATACTACTAGTACTTAGTAGGTATATAGCTATAGATAAGGATATTATTAAGGTAGGCTATAGCGTAATCGCTAAGATAGAGAAATAAACACTTATTAATAAGATATTACTAGGTACTTAGGCTATTAGTAATACTAAATAGCATAACTTAATACTTATACGCGCTATATTATATAAAGAATATAAGAAGGTCCTTAGTCTTAGGGTTAGCTATATAGATTTAGTAAAATATACGCTTAATATTAAGTTTAGTAAGGTACTTTATACTACTTATCTAGGTAATCATCTTATATAATAGAAGGAGGGAATACTAGTTCTTTTTAGTAAGCTTATTAAGCTTCTAGTAGTTAATATAGAAGTAGATACTACTATTAGGCTTAGTAACTAATAAAATAGGTAAGGCTATACCTACTTTACTATATTCTAGAATACTAAGATCTAGGCCCTCCTAAATATATTAATCTCTATAAGCTAGGTATTATTTATATATAATAATAGTATATAGCTAAGGTCCTTAGGCTTAGTACTATTCTTTAACTTAATATAGAAGTTAGTTTATAGGCGGATTTATAGGAGTAGGTTATTATTATAGAACGTGCCTAATAGGTTATAATACTTATAGGAGATAGTATTATAGAGGTATATCTTATTATCTATCTCTATAGAGTATAGTTTAGTAAACTTATTATTCTTAATTAGGGTAAAGAGGTAGATAGAGTAAGCCTTATTACCTAGTTATTATTATAAGAGGATAGTATTATAGGTACTAATTAGAGTAATATTAGCTAGGGAGCTAATCTAGGCCTAGCTCTAGTTATATAGGCTAGGTATAGCATCTTTAATAGTAGCTAACTCTTATAGGTAGTAAAGAGGGTAACGGGACTATTAGTAAGGTTTAGGGTAGTATTAGGTAGTAACTAGCCTACTAGTCCGTTTATACCTAACTTATATTAGGTAAATAGGCAGGTTACTAGTAAGAGAGTTACTATAGCGTAGGATTTAGGGGGCTATAGGCACTATAAGTAAGAGTAGGGAAGATTATAGTAATAAGAGAGTAAAAGATAGGGTAGATAGAATAAATAAGGAAAAAGATAGCTTTACTAATAGTAGTAAGGGTTTAATTAGCTAGGGGCCGTTCTAGGGTTTATCTAAAAGTAAATTAACTTAGTAGCTAGGGCGGCTTAACGGCTTTACTCCCTTAATCCTTAATACTATACTACCTAGGTCTAGTATAAAGCTAAAATAACGCATATATTTAATACTAATAAATAGGTTATATAATAGACTAATCCTTATAATAGTTATAGATACTATAGAGTTATATAATACTACTACCTTACGGGTTAGCGCGCTAAATAATAGACTAGTAATAAGCTTATAGGTAAGGCGCTAGGTCTAGCTATATATATAATTACTAATTATCCTTAACTAGTATAGCTATTACTTCTAAGTACTAGTAGTAATAAGCTTATATTTAAGGGAGTAGCTTATATATAACCCTCCTATATAGCTAGAATTAATAAGAACGTAGATAGGCCTTAGTAGTATATTTAGGTATATATAGATATATATAGTATAAGAGTAGTAAGAGGAACTAGTAACTCTATTTTCTAATTATATTAAATAATAACTAATAGCTATCTTATAGTTAACGCCTCCTATAGTAGTTTATAGAAGGCTACTTAATTCCTAATTCTTTATTACTTAGCTTACTAGCCTTAATAGTAATTATATTACCCTACTCTTTAGTATCTATAAAATCCTCTACTATCTTCTTAACTATAGTAGTATCCTAGGTACGGATAGTAGGTCTTATTAGGAGCCTACTACGTAGGTAGTTCTTAGCTAGATAGCTAGGAAGGCTATAATAATAGTAGTTACGTAGCTCTAGGGTAGCCTTATACTTCTACTTTATCCTACTTAATACTATAGTAGGTATTATCTAATAAGATAGTCTAGCTATTAATATCCTTAATATACTATAGTAGTAGGTAGTAGATTAGGCCCTAGATAGTAGTAAGGACTTAGTAACTAGTATACTTATTAGAGGCCTAAGAATAAGTCTAGACTATTCTAGACTCTTCTAGACCTCTTCTATTACTAAGAACTTATTCCTACGGGTTCTTTTAGATTCTAGCCCTTATTCTAGATTATCTCATTACTAAGGCCTAGAATCTTCTAGTCTAGATTAATTAGAAATCGTCTTCTATTAATAGAAGAACCTATTACTAATTACCTAGAGATAGAACTCTCTAGAATCTATAGGTTCTTCTATATAAACACCCTTAGGTAGCCTACTAGTTAGTCCTTTAAGGAAGTTCTCTTATAGTAAAGAATCTACTATATTCTCTACTATAAACCATCTACTATACGGTATATAATAAAGATATTACTTATCTTTATAGAATACCGCTAACAGGTTATAAGCCCGGCTAATAGTAATCTATAGATTACTATATAGCTTGCCTTATAATTTATAAGTAGGATTTTACTTCCTTCCCTACTTATAAGAAAGAATATACTATTCTTTCTATACTAGACCGCTCTTATAAGTAAGGCTTAGTAAGACTATCTTAGTAGATAGCTATTAAGCTAAACTTATAAAGAAGTCTAGGAAAAGCCTACTTATTTATATAAGTAAGGTATTTTTTAGGGTAAGGACTAGTATCCTAAGCCCTATCCTTAGGCTCTTAGCCTATCGAATTTTTCCTAGGACCGTTAGGCCTATATCTACCTAGGATTTTATTCTAGAACCTTCTAGTAGTCTAGAATAACCTTATTCGCTACCTATTCTTTACCTTTCTCCGCCTTTCTCCGGATTTCCTCACATTTCTATTAACTACGTTGATATAAGGTGTAGCTACACGGCCTCTATACTATATTAGGCCTAAGCGTTACCCGTTTATACTAGTTCCCGCTAGTGTCTTAGTACAAGGAATACTAAAACTTCACGACACTTCGAAACGTTTTTGACCCGCATCGACCCGAATACTTTGCTTAGTAAGCAAAGTAGTATACCGTTTTAAAGAGAAAAACTCGGCGGACAAGGATCTGAAATCAGATTCTTTATATCTCTACTCCCGGCTAAGTTATTAGAGAAAACATCGATACTCTAATAATCTCCCCACTTTCTATTAGGTGCATCAGGCCTATTAGCACCTAATAAACTTCGAGACTTCATACACTTATAGTTTCCGCTTAAAACTATAAGTACATAGAGTTTTATACTCTAAAGACCTCTATAAGGTATAAAATCTTTAATATACCTTAAGAAAGGAACATCTTCTACTAGGAAATATGGGAAAAGAATTCCCTAGCATTCCTAAACTTAAAGGCCCTGAGAACTAGGAGTCTTAGTGATCTACTATAAATGATATAGTGATTATAGAAGGGCTAAAAGCCTATCTAGACTCTAAATCTTAACCTAAAGTAGAAGATCCTACCTAGGAGGTTAATAATACTAGAATAAGGACTTTTATTAGGACCTCTATAGATCTTAAACTTTATTCTAGCATTACCTATTATAGAACTATAAGTTCTATGGGAGAAGCCCTTAGAAAAAGATGCGAATCTAAGGGACTTTCATAGGAAGTCTCACACTTTATAAGGCTACTAAGCCTTAAAGATACGGGAGATATTAATACCTAGGTAGCTAATCTATTAGATGAGATAACCCTATTATCTTAGACTAAGATGGCCTTAACGGAGAGGCAGAAACTAGGTGTATTCTTTAGTAATATACCTAGTAGCTATTCTTTATAGAGCGCCGTAGCCTAGCTAGGGCTAAAAGAAGAGACTACTCTAGACTACCTTATAGAGCGTCTAGTAGAAGAGTCTCGGCACCGAGAACTAGAAGAAGAAAGTAATACTGCCCTTATTACTATAACTAGTAATAAAGGGAAATCTTCTTCTAAAAAGAACGCCTCTACTTATAATAATAAGAGTACTAAGAAGTGCTCTTATTATAAAAAGAATGGCCATCTAGAAAAGGACTGCTATAAAAGAGCTAGGAATTTAAAGGGTAGAGAAAATAATAGTAGTCCTACGGATTTAGAGGATACCCTACACATTACGGGTTATACCTCTTATTTTACCGCGGGTCCCGGCCTAAATGACTAGATTCTAGATACCGGCGCTATAGCCTATATGTCTAGATATAAAGATCTCTTTACTTCTTTAAGAGAAGTGAATTTACCTATAAAACTAGGTAAAGAAGAGATCTATGCTAAAGGAATAGGTACTATACCTATTACCTTTAAGTACGCTAATAGAAGGATAAATCTAACCCTTCTAGACGCTCTCTATATCCCTAATTTATCTATAAATCTTATCTCTATATCTAGGCTATATATACATGGTATATATCTAGATATAAAGAACTTAAGACTTATAGATAAAAGAGAGTAGATATATACCGAAGTTTTACTTTAGAATAACCTATTTATACTACCTAAGGTAGAATCTACTATAAATCACTTATATATAGTAGATTTAAACCTATAGTATAATAGGTTAGGGCATATAAACTTAGAAGCTCTTAGGACACTACTACCTATTAAGGGTAGTAAAATAGACTATTCTATATGCCCTTTAGCTAAATCTAAGCGTACTATATCTACTATACTAGTAGTAGTCTCTAAACCTTATAAGAAGATAGGTCTAGATGTCATAGGACCTATTACTCCTAAGGGAATAGAGGGATACACCTACTATATAGCCTTTATAGACTATTATAGTAGGTTTATATAGGTATTCCCCCTATTTACTAAAGGAGAAGCCTATAATAAGATAGTTTACTATCTTAAACTTATAGAGCCGCATGGTAAAGTCTAGTCTTTAAGGCTAGATAATAGCCTAGAATATAGGGGAACTTAGCTAGATTTACTAGCTAAAAATAAAGGAATAACTCTAGAAAAGAGTTCTCCTTATAGCCTAGAATAAAACGGGCTTATAGAGAGGATACATGGGTTAATAGATACTATTACCCGTTACCTTCTCTTAAATTCTAAGGTCCCCCTTACCTTCTAGCTAGAGGCTATTAAAACCGCTACTTATATTCTAAACCGGACCCCTAAGAAGTCCCTAGAGGGTATTTCACCTCTAGCCCGGCTAAATATAGCTAAGGGCAGGTCTCCTACTATAAATCTCTCTTATATAAAGACTTTTAGAAGTAAAGTCTTTATAAACATCCCTAGAGAAAAGCGTACTATATCCTCTAAGTATTCTCCACGCTCTAGGCCTAGTATATTATTAGGCTTTAAGGAGGAGCATATTTATAGATGCTAGGATATAGAAAAACAAGCTATTATACGCACTAGGGATGTTACCTTTAAAGAGGATGAATTTCCTTCTCCCTATACTAAAAGTATAGAAGATAAGGAAGATATAGACTATACTAAGCCTATATTTCCTTCTTCTATAACTAGCCCTCCTAATAAACTAAGATCTAGGTCTATAACTACTATAGATACTAGTAGGGAGGAGCCTAGGAGAAGTAAGCGCCTTAGAGAAAAATCCTCTAAGGAATCGACTACTATAGAGGCTACTATTAATAGCCCTATAGAAGAAGTACCTCATCCTCTTAGAGAGACCTTTAAAGAGGTTAGAATCCCTAGTAGTAGCAGCTATATTACTATAGAAGGCCTAAGTAATATAGAGGAAGATATCTCTTATTACTTACTCTATAGTAATAGGGAACCTACTACTACTAAAGAAGATGCCTATAGACGCCTTAACTAAGGTACTTATAAAGGCTCTCTTTACTAAATTCCTCTCTATTACCCTACGTAATAAGTTAGGAGGAGTGTTAGAGGCCTAAGAATAAGTCTAGACTGTTCTAGACTCTTCTAGACCTCTTCTATTACTAAGAACTTATTCCTATAGGTTCTTTTAGATTCTAGCCCTTATTCTAGATTGTCTTATTACTAAGGCCTAGAATCTTCTAGTCTAGATTAATTAGAAATCGTCTTCTATTAATAGAAGAACCTATTACTAATTACCTAGAGATAGAACTCTCTAGAATCTATAGGTTCTTCTATATAAACACCCTTAGGTAGCCTACTAGTTAGTCCTTTAAGGAAGTTCTCTTATAGTAAAGAATCTACTATATTCTCTACTATAAACTATCTACTATACGGTATATAATAAAGATATTACTTATCTTTATAGAATACCGCTAATAATACTAATATCTACTACCTAGTCTAAGATTAAGAGGAGTTTAGTATAGCTAGCCGTAATCTAGGCTAGTATAACGGCGTAAAGTAGGCTCTAGAGCTTATAGAGTAGCTAGTCCTAAGCTATTATACTATCCTAGCTAGCCTAACATATAAGAGTCTAATACTAGTAGACCTTATACTTAAACCTAGTACCTATACTAGATATTAACTATAGCTAGTTAAGCTATAAGAGGGCGTAGCTATAGATATTAGTAATACTATATAAGCTATCTAATAGGCTCTAAAGTAAGGCCTAATCCTCCTTATTAGTACCCCTACTAATAATAGCGTAAGCTATAGCTCTAGAGAGATAAGAGTAGATATAGGCGGCCTTAGCCTCTTTACTACTAAACTACTCCTTATTAAATAATAGCTTATTCCGTATATTACTACGCTAAACGTAGTAATCCTCTAGTAAACTATTACTAGACTACCTATTAGGATTAGTAAACTAATATTAGGCCTCCTAGCCTAGTATCTTACTACGGCTAGAGAGGACCTATATAAGCTATAATAACTATTATTATATCTTATAAGTTATTAGCTTAGAGCTAGTAGGTAGGTTATTATTATTAATAGAGATAATAGGTAGCTAGTAAACCTAGGTTACTAGTAGTAGTTTAGCTATTCTTAGCTATTATATAGGTCTATAACTATATTATATAATAAGATAATCGTTCCTTACTATAACTAGAGTCCTATAGACTAGTAATCTTACTCTTAGGCCTTACTTATAGCCTAGACTATAAAACTAATAATATCTAGTAGTTCTAGTATATCTAAAAATATAGTATTTTATCCTAATACCTAATAGGGCGTAAATAAAGTAAGAGAACTTATTAATAGGGGATAGATAATAAATTATGCCCTTATATAAGTAATAAGTAACCTATTAATAGTATTATAGTACTAAGTAGAGTAGATTATACTAATTACTAATAATTAATAGGTAAGGAGTAAGAGTAGTTATTATAAGGCTAGCTAGTAAATTACTATTACTCCTTAATCTAACTAACTATAGCTAGTATATAGATAAGCCTAAAACTCCTAATACTAAACGCTATAACTTAGTAGTAATAGTAGCGCGGCCTACTTATTTATAATACTATTATTTAATAGATAAATAGAGGAGTTTAGGGATATAGAGACTAGGATTCTTTTAGAAAGTCCTATATCTCCTATACTTTTTCTTATATATATCTCTAAGTTATTTTCCTCTTAGGTAGTAAAGTTTCTCTCTTATATAGATAATATTAGTCTATCTATATTATCTACTAGTATAAAGAAGAATCTTAAAATACTAGAGAGAGAAGCTAAACTCCTATATAAGTTAGGTACTATAAAGGGTATAAAATTTAATCTATCTAAGATAGAATTAATATAGTTTACTAGCTAGTATAAGGCTAAAAATAATACTATTAAGCTCCTAGACTCTAGTATTATAATGCTAAAAGAGACTATCTACTAGTTAGGAGTCTACTTTAATAATAAGCTAAATATAAGGTAGTAGGGCTAATACTACTATACTAACTAACCTAAAAAGGCATAGTAAACGAGATAGTAGCTATCTTACTTAGTTAGTCTATATATTAGGGTAGTAGCATGTTACTAAAATATAAATAATATGTTAATATTTTAGCTTCTAAAGTAAGGAACGCCTTATTTTAGCTTAATAGACTTACTACTATTAATCTAGGCCTAGGTCCCTATACTATATAGTAGTTATATATAACTTACGTTATTAGTATAATAGACTATAGCTACTAATTATAGTTTAAGTCTAAAGGAATAGACTACCTATTAAAAAGTCTAAAATTAATCTAGAATCTAGCTTTACGAAAGATTCTAGGAGTTTTTAAGACTAGTCCTATTAAAGCTATAGAAATAGAGGTAGGACTCCTTCCTACTAAGGCTAGACTAAATACTACTATTAAAAAGTATGCCTTTAGGGTCTTAAAACTCCTATAGAACTACTCTATTCCTAGAGAAGTAAGAAGAATTAATTCTATAGAGGATAAACTAAGGAGACTTACGTAATTAGAGTATATATATAATAGTATTAGTATAAGGGATAGATAATATCTAGAACCTAGTAAATACTATTATTTTCTACTATAGAATAAGGCTCTTCTATTCTCTTATAGGATTAATTCTCTTAGTAAAGAGGATATACTATTAGAGTACCTAAACCTTAATAGCTAAAGGAAGGGACCTAATATAACTTATATCTATACTAATACCTCTAGTCTATCTAGTTAGAAAGGTATAGGTATAGGCTTAGTAGTATTACCTAGTAACCTATTAAATAGTAGGTCTAAATCCCTAAATATAGAGTATTCTAACCTAGTATATAATAGAGAACTAGAAGGTATTACTAGGGCGTTTAAATACGCTAGTTAAACTATAAAAACAGTTATATATACTATATATACGTAGATAACTAGGCTACTATATATAGGATTATAAATTCTTCTAATAACCTAGGATAGTCCTAGTAAATAAGGACTATAGAAGCTACTAAAATAGTAGCTTCTAAAGGTATATCTATAGTACTAGAATAGGTACTAAGCTATATATATATATATAGTAATAAATTAGCTAACTCCTTAGCTAAGGAGGTAACTAATAAAGAGCCTAAGAATTACCTAAAAGTACTAGTAGTAATAGGAATAGATATAAAGGCTACTATAACTTAGGACTAGTAGTCTATTATAGATAAGGTAAAAGCTAAATCTAAAAAACTCCTCCTATTATAGTATCTTTATAGCTAAACCTAGCTATAAGCTTAAGGTATCTATAGGTATATCTAGACCTATAGCCTTAGCTTTTTATTAGCTAAAAATAGGATATAGATACTTTAAATCCTATCTACTACGTATTAATAGGTCTCCTACTAGTACGTATAGGTATCGTAGTTCTAAAGAAACCTCTTTATACCTCCTACTATCCTATAGGAAGTATAAAGAATAATAAAAATAGCTATCTAAGGATATTTCCTTACTAAGTATAAAAAGCCTCTTTAAAAATTTAGAAACTATAAAGGCTACTCTAGCCTTTATATATAATACTTAAATAGCTACTAAATAGTAGTATATAGATATAACTACCTCTCTTAACTAAAACTCTTTATACCTAGATTCCTCTATAAACTCTTACCTAATTATAAAACTATTTATAGCATCTTTCTAAGTATATCCTATAGTAATAGTACATACCCTTATATTACTACCTCTACTTATTACTACCTAGTAAGGGGTAAAAACGTGCTTTTTCTCCTACTCTTCCTACTCTAAAATTTTTTTCCTACCTACTAAGGTTCGGCCCTACTTTAGCGAAATTATATAAGCTCTAAGAGACCCCTCTAGACCTCGTATCTTTTTCCTAAAGCTCTCTAAGTACTCCCTAGCCTAAATAAAGTCTAAGTATATAATATATCTACTTATAAATATCTTAACGCTAAGATAAGATATTTAAGTAAAAGCTATACTATTTAAACCGCTAACGCCTATACTATACGCCTATATTTATTATACGCTAAGAATACCCCCTAGTCTCCTAAAATAATCCGGAAGAAAAAACCCTTAAACGAAAAATACTACCCCTAGACTACCTATTAGGCTATCCTATAATTTAAGGAGTTAAAAAATATAGAGGACTAGGATATATCCTTTATCTTAGAAGGCTAAGAAAAAACCCTACTAGAAGGAGCTAAAAACAGCCTTATTCTCTCTAGAAAGTAGCTTTTTATTTCTTTTATAAAGAAATATAAACTAGAACTTCTACTCCTAATCCCGGCTACCCGAATCTAACCCCCTAGAATACCCCCTAATAGGGTACCTCTTTAAAACCCTTATAAATTAGGAGAACCCCTTACTTTAAGAGATCCTCCTAAAGAAAGAAATAATACTATAGACCTTAACCCCTCCCTAACTACCCCTATCCCCTAGTAGGTAGTAGAGACTAAAAAACGACCTAGAGAGCCCTCTAATTCCCCTAAAAGTACTCCTAGTAGGGTAGTACTTATTAGGTAAGAAGAAGAGCCTATCTCTACCTCTTCTACTATTTCTCCTAGAAGAACTAGTACCCTAGAACCCCCCCTAGTACCCCCTAGCCCTAGTAGCCCTTAGGAGGCTCTCCTAGGGGCTAGAGATGTAATAAGAAAAGCCATTAACCTCTCTAAAAATAGAGAGGAAGAAGGGCGTCTTTTAGACCTTCTAGAAGTCTTTAGGGACTATACTAAGTAAGGAAGGGCCCTTCCTAAGGCTCCTAAGAGGGTAGCTACTATAGGAGAGTCTCCTAGGAAGCCTTCTATTTATTTATAGGCTACTATAAATTCTAAGGGGTTTAAATAAGGAGAAAAGATAGATATTTTCCCTTCTACTACCCCTAAGGGGGTAGTAAAGAGGTAAATTAACCCCTTATTAAACCGGCATAATATTCTTAACACTCTATCTCTCCCCTCTAAGTTCTCTTCTAGAAAACTAAGGGATTCCCTTAATTCTCTTTTTAAAGAGAATAAAGACCTCTCTCTTACCTTATATACTATTTCCCTAAAAGGGAACTTAGTACTTATAACTATGCTATAGTATTCTAGTAGCTTCCTACTAGATAACTAGGCTAAGTAGTCTTACCTTATTCTATTTAATAGCGCTAAAAAACCTAAATACTAGTTTAAAGTAGCTATTTATAGAGTTCCTACTAAGGAATACCCCCCCTAACCTTAAGATTACTCTTATAGAGGAGGTCTATACCTATAATAGTAGGTTATCTCCTATAGGCACCCCCTATTATCTTATACCCCCTAAAAAATAGGAGAAAAAAGAGTTTTCTTCTATTTCTCTTAGTTTTTCTACTAAATCTAAGGTAAATAAGGCTATTAAAACCGGCCTATTTATTACTAGCTAACACCTAAGGGTAGAGGCACTACATCCCCGTCTTACCTACCCCTCTAGACGTCCTCCTTAACCTCCTCTCTTTAAAAAAACCTCTTTTCTCTCTCTCTCTTCCCTAAAAGAAGTTATCTACTACTCTCCTTACTATTTATTTTATATTATAAAAACCTTCCTAGCTCCCTTCTAGTTCTTTATATACTCTATATACTAAATAGTATACTAGTAGGCTAAAGAGGCCTATAGTAGACCCCTCTAGACTACTCTTCTACTTTTCTCTTTTTATCTCTTTTATTAACTATAGTTACTCCTTTCTCCTTTTATATTACCTACTAGGTAATATACCTATAAGGGTTTAGCCCGAATTATCTAACTATAATCATTAAATTCTCTACTATAAAGAAAAAGCTAAAGAGGTATAGATTCTCTCTCTCTCTTTAAAGAGGTTAGAGGACTATAGTCTATATAGCTACTAGACTATTAGGGTTCTAGACCCTTATCTCTTATAGTCTTTAACTCTAGAGGGACGTTAAACTAAATAAATAAATAAATAAATAAAGTAGTATATAGAGAGAGAATCTACTATATAGTAGAGCTAAGAAGTTATAGAGATATATATATCTATCGCGATGGCTAATAAGTAAGACGACGCTAGTAACGCGAGTATACTACCGCGCGATTACTTAATAAGCCGAAGTAAATTATAACTAAGCCGCGTAAACTAGCTAAGCTAAGTAAGCTAGCTACGCTAATAAATAATAATACTACTAAGGCTATATAGCCTACTTAGTAACTAATAGAAATTCGCGTAAATAATAAAAAGATAAATTCTTTTATCTATTATAATAATATAACTAAAGTAGTAATTCGCGTAGTAAGAAGAGAGTTTAGTTCTTATTTTAATCGTTTAGATTTCATTTTACTTCTTATATAAATATATATAGAAGATAGTAGAGTATATAGTATCTTCTATATTTATAATTATTAATAAGACTATACTTAACTTTATCTTTTCTCTACTTAACTTTAATTAAATTCTTTTAATTTTATATATATCTAACTAAGTAGATAGCCTTTAGGTAAAAGCCTATATATTAGCCGTTTAACGATTCGTAATAGATATAGAAGATTATTCTAGGTATTATCCCCGTCCTATTTTTTATTACCTAAGGGAGGTATTAGAATACCTAAACTAGGTATACTATATATATAGCCCTAGCCTTATATACGACTATCTATTATTTAAGAAGGTAATTTAAGTTATCTTAGTAAGGCGTATTAGTATTATCTAAGGACTAAAGAGTATTAAGTACGTATTAACTATAGAAGTCTTTATAAGACTATAGGGTAGTATATAAATCTTAAGGAGGCGTCCTCTCCGTACCTACTTATAAGAAAGTAGAAGACTATTCTATACGTAAATAGTATAGCTAAGAATTAAGCCTACGTAACTAGTACCTAAGAAGGGTCTAGTAGTTAATAATAAATACCCTCATACGGAGGTACTAAGTTACCTCGTAAATCTAAGAAAGGAAGAAGATAGGCGCTCCCCTTCTTATTATAATATTTTTATTCCCTTTTACTAGTTAAGCTTAATACGTAAATATAAGAGAAAGGTTTATTTTACGCGATATAATTCTAGGTTAAAGAAGCTTTTAGGTATATTCTACTAGAAGAAGCTAGTAACTATCGGTTTAAGATTACTCCCCTTATAAAGAGACTAACCTAAGATATTACTATTCGCGTAAGAATATAAATTAAGACTCTTAAATAAGTTATCCTTAACTTAGCTAAAAGAATTATAAGTATTTAAACTCCCTTACGCGAAGATACTATAGATTTAATAAGTTTATAGTATTTAGAAGGGAATAGATCCTAAAAGAAGAAGAAATATATACTAAAGGTACCTAACCTACCTAAATTAATGAATAGCTAAAACCCTACGTACGAGTATTAGCGACTCCTTATAAATAATAAAATCCGTAGTAATAAGGACTACTTTAAAAGAGATATTACTATAGATACTAAGGAAGCTATTACGAGTTATATCCTTTTAAGAATATAGGGTAAGGTAGTATAGTATCTAGTACTATTCTTATATGCCTATATAAAGATAGACGATCTAGTACTAGATACTAACTTATATTACTAGCTTAAGTAAGTATTTAAGAATCTATACTAGTAGAAGGATATAAAGAAGAAGTTAAAGGACCTTCGTTATAAAATTCCTATAGATCTTTAGAAGTTCTAGTTAGAGTTTATATATCTAGCTTTAGAGGCTAATCTTCTATATAAATACTAGAAGGAGGATTTCTATTCTTCTTTAGATCCCCTACTATAAACTTATTTAGTAGGTATTAAATAAGACGACTCTATCTTATTTAAAGAATATCTTTAAAAGGCGTATTCTATTACGCGAAGTATAATTAAGTACTAAAATAGTAAAAACGTATCTTTATCCTCCTAGAAAGACTATATATAGAAATAATAATAGGAACGAGTAGGTAAATCTACTCTTTTAATAAGTAGAAGTTTAAGAGAATAACCTTCTTCTAGGTTATTATAGAGATCTACTCCTTACATAATAATAGAAAATCTAATACGTAAAGGAAAGGTAGAACTTAAAGGTAATATTAGACCCTATTACTAATATAGAAAATTTAGACACCTTATCTAGTAGTATCTAGAAACTAAAGCGAAGATAGTAGATACTATACTAGAAGAAGAAGTAGAAGAGTATATAAACTTAGAAACTAACTTATTCTTATTAGAAAATAACGAGTCTTAGGGGAAGTCTCCTCCCTAAGACTTAAACTCGGAGCTCTATAAATTACTAATCTATAGGCGAACGTTTATAACCTTATTAGAGGATACCCGTTTACTATATAAACTAATATTATAGCTAGTAGTCGCGCTATACCTATTTATGCCCTAGTTAATACTAGTATAAATAGATCTAGCTTTATTTACCCCTAACTCCTTCTATAACTTAAGGAATTAGGAGTTAAGAAAAGAAAGATTACTAGTAGGAACCTTAAAGTCTCTAGGTTTAACTAACGCATAAATAAGTAACTTAATTTCGTTTATTAATTATAATTCCGTTTCTAATATTAGGTAGTTATAATATACGCCTTTATACTAGATATTAGGCGCTATAATATTATCTTAGGCCGCTAGTTCCTCGTATATTATTATATTCTCCTAGATTACCGTAACTAATAACTCGTTTAGTTAGATCCCCTAGGACGAATTTCTTTTATAAATCTTTTAAATATCCTAAAAACATCCGTATAAAGTAAAGTTCCGCGGATAAAATAACTATAATCTATTAACTAATCGATCTTACTAATATATACCTTAGATAAGATTAAACTTAATAATTAAGAAACCTTTTTTACTTCTCTTATAGAAATTAACCTACCTATAAAAACATTAATAGAAGTAGTAGACCTTTATTCTATTATACTAGACGATATTAATAAAGCTATTAAAGATAAAGCTTTTAACGAATACCTTAACGATTATTTACCTTCTAAATATAAAAACTACCGCGATATTTTTTCGAAATAAGAATCTAATTAGCTACTACCTTATCGTATAGGAGTTAATTATTAAATTTCTCTTACGTATAAGGGCCTCCCGCGCCTTCTACTAAGTCCTCTCTATAGAATATCTCTAGAATAGCTTACTATAGTAAAGGAATACGTCTAAGAGAATTTAAAAAAAGGATTTATTACTAAGAGCTACGTACCTTACGCCTCTTCTATATTAGTAGTAAAAAAACCCGGAGGCGGTTATCGAATCTATATTAACTACTAATAGTTAAATAATTAGATAAAGAAAGACTTATATCCTTTACCTCTTATCTTAGAACTCTTATAGAGAGTAGGTAAAGGAAAGGTCTATATAAAACTAGATATTTAATAAGCTTTCTATTAAATACGACTTTAAGAATAGTTAGAAGAATATACTACCTTCTATACGAGGTACCTATTATTTAAATACCGCGTTTTACCCTTTAGGCTAAGTAATAGGCCTACTACCTTTTAACGTTTTATTAACTAAGTCCTCTTTAACTATTTAGATGATTTTATTATTACTTTTATAGATAATATCCTTATTATTTCTAAAAACCCGTACGAATATACTTAACACGTTATTAAAGTTCTATAACGATTACGTAAAGCGGGATTATAAGCCGATATAAAAAAGAGCGAATTCTTAACTACTTATACGAAATTTCTAGAATATATTATCTTTAATAAGGGTATCTTAATAGACCTATAAAAAATTAAACCTATTTATACTTAGTAATTACCTACGACCCTTTAATCTCTTTAGTCTTTCTTAGGATTCTATAACTTCTATTAGAGATTCCTTCCTAACTATAGACGAATTAGCTAGCTACTAGAAAAACTATACTTAAAAGTAAAATAGTAATAACTAGAGCTAGTTAAAGAAGAATCTTTTAGAAATCTTAAGAAACTAATATATAGTAAATCATTTCTAGTAAACTATAATCCTACTCTCGATACTTATATAGAAATAGACGTAAGTAATAGAGTAGTTACTAGGGTTCTCTCGTAATATTAAACTAATTATAAATAGAAGCTAGTATCCTTTTACTCTAAGGTAATATTAGATGCTAAACTTTACTATAGAATACTAGATAAAGAACTCCTAGCTATTATATAGAGACTAGAGGAATAGAGATCTATACTTATAGGCCTTTATAAACCTTTCCTTATAATTACGGACTATTAGGTATTAGAATACTTTACTTCTAAACGCTAATTATCCGTACGATAAGCGAGATAGGCTAAATAACTTACTAAGTACTAAGTCTAGATTACTTACTAACTAGGAAAAGAGAACATTATTACTAATATTCTTATAATAAAGTAAGAGTAGCTTAAGACTTAAAAGGAAAAAGTAAAGGCTATATAAGAGTAGTATCTTATTCCTACTTCCTAGGTAGTTCTACTTACGATAATAGAGCCGGAAATTTTACCGCTAATAATCCTTATTAATAAACTTCTCTACGTAAATAGAGAAAATCTAGATTTAGAATTATAGAGAGAAATAGCTCGCCTTTAACTAGAAAACGAATTATATTAGAAATTATAAGATAGATTACTTCTTTACTATAGCGTATTAGTTATTCCTAACTAGGATAACCTTCGTATAAGAATAATTAAAGTAATATATACTACCTATATTACTACCTATCCTAGAATAAATAAAATACGAAAGTTACTATGTTAATATTATTATTAGCCTAGCTAGACCCGTACTATTAAGAGATATAGCCGAAACTACTATGTCTACTACTAGAACTATAAGTTTACTAATAAGATATCTAGCCTTCTATATCCTTTACTAATCCCTAACTACCTCTAGTAATACTTAGCTATAGATTTTAAGGAGATACCGTAAGACTAAAATAGATTTAATTATATTCTAGTTATTATAGACTAGTTATCTTAAAGGACCTTTAGTTTACCTTATATAAAGAAAATTAACGCTAAAGGAGTAGCTTAGCTATTTTACGACTACGTCTACTATATTTTTAGAAATCCTAAAAGTATACTATCTAATAGAGGTCCCTAGTTCATTTTAGCCTTTATAAAAGAACTTTATAAGTTAACTAGTATTAAATAGCACTTTAATTTAGCTTATTACTCTTAGATAAACGGGATTACTAAGATAGTTAATTAGGTTCTTATACGCTAACTATAACCCTTTATAAATTACTACTAAAACGATTAGTCTAATCTTTTACTATTAATAGATCTAGCTTAGGCTACTCTCCTATATAAGGCTATAGATCTTACTCTAGTAGAAGTAGATCTTAGCTTCCTACTACGTATATATTATAACTAGACTACTCGTACGATAATAAATACTTTACCTAAAGGTAGAATACGGTCTATAGCTTAGTCTCTTTAAAAAAGAAGATAAGAGGCCTATAAATACGCTTATAAATTAATTCGCTAATTATAAGAAAAGAATTATTAATAAGTAAATAAATACTATTATACGCCTAACTTTAGTATTAGAGACTTAGTCTATATAAAGAAGACTAGCTAGATAACGGACCGGCTAAATCTTAAGCTAGACTCTCTAAACGCGGGACTATTTAAGATTACTAGAATAAAAAGACATTCGTACGAATTAGATCTTCTAAAAAGCATGAAGGTTATAAACCTTTTCTATACTAATTACCTACGTAAAGTAGCTATAGACCTATTACTATAATAAAGATATACTAAACTAGAACCTAAGATTATTAATAATTAATAAGAATAGGAAGTTAACTTTATCTATATAAGTAAAGTTACTTATAGAGTTCTAAAGTATTAGGTTTAATAGGTTAGATATAATTAAGATAATAAATAGTATATAGTAAGTTCTTTTATTAGGTCTTCCTAGAAAATAGAGGACTTCTATACTACTAATCCTTCTACTTCTAGGCTACCTAGGAATCTAGAAAAGTAGAAAAAGGCCTTCCTCTAATAAGAATTATAGGAAGAGACGTAATCTAATAACTAACCTACCTATTCTCTAGTAAAAAGAATCCTCTAACGCTATAGTAAATAACCTCTTTTCTATATAAACTAATTTATTCTTACCTATTCTATACTCCTATTTTAATTTAGCTCCTTATTCCTTATCCCTTATACCCCTACTCTTCTTCCTCCTTATTAGTAGGGGCTAGCGCTAACTTTTTAAATTTAGGCCTTATTAGACCTTCTAAGGAATCCTATAAGAAATTATTAACTTAATTATCTATTATACGGCGAAGGGTAAAGTACTACCTAGGCTATATCTTATTCTTATACCTTTTACGTCGATTTAGAGGATAAGTACCTATAAGGTCGCTTATAGTATAGTCTAGGTTACTAGTACCCTAGATATAGTTCGCGTAATAACCCTATAGGAAACCTAGTAACTTATAGTAACCGTAAAAGATATAAGTAGAGAGGTTATTCTAATACTTAGTATAACTAGTAGCCTAATTAATACCCGCGTATTAGATTAAATAAGCATCGCGCGAAGAAGCATAAGATTCCGTAGATATAAGGTTAAAATAATTCTTAGAAACTACGACGACCGTATAATAGGCTAAGTTACTAAGACCTAATATATATAATACGCGTTAGCTAGCTTTATTACCTCTAAGAAACTTCTATAATTTAGTTAGCTATCGCGTAAGGACGAATAATAGCGTAATATACCTTAGCTAGTTTTTTAAAAGTCTTATATAGGATGAAAGCTATAGACTTATTAGTAGTATCTACCTCTAAGTCCTAATCTAAAGGTTCTACTAAGAACTCTATAGATAAAGTAGCTAGACGAATAATACTACTATTATTACCTTTATATAAAGATATACTAGGTAGCTCTATAACGTAATAGCTACTAGAACGCGTACGTAAGGATAAGGTAGGTAAACTAGCTTACGTAACGTTTATATAAGGATCTATAGGTAGGATAGTAACGTATATAAGCTCTTAGAAGCTAGGTACTATACCTAGACTAGTTAGCTTTACTTTATCTTTTTAGACTTAAAATATATAAACGATTAGATAATTACGCGTAACGTATCGCGTAATAGGCTTAAGTAGCCTTACCCTTCTCTTAAGGTATCGTATTTACGTAAACGCGCTAGGAGTAACGAGATTAATTAGATAATTTACGTAATAATTAGTTAAGTATTCTAGACTAACCGTAAACGCGAACTTACTATTATTTAGCTTAAGCTATTTACTTAAGTAAGAGAATTAAGAGTAAAGGAAGAGATAAGAAGTAGAGATAAGTAGAGTAGGTATTATTATTAAGGGTTAGTAAAGAAGGTTAGTTAAACTATAAACCTAATAATAAGATATACCTAGTAGTTCTATCTTTACGCCCTTACTAATATAGCGCTAGTTAGTTATCTACGTAAGTACCTACCTAATAAGCTAACTTAGGCTTTCTCTTATAGGGGAATATCGTAATAGCTAATAAGTAAGACGATACTAGTAACGTAAGTATACTACTATACGATTACTTAATAAGCTAAAGTAAATTATAACTAAGCCGCGTAAACTAGCTAAGCTAAGTAAGCTAGCTACGCTAATAAATAATAATACTACTAAGGCTATATAGCCTACTTAGTAACTAATAGAAATTCGCGTAAATAATAAAAAGATTAATTCTTTTATCTATTATAATAATATAACTAAAGTAGTAATTTACGTAGTAAGAAGAGAATTTAGTTCTTATTTTAATTATTTAGATTTTATTTTACTTCTTATATAAATATATATAGAAGATAGTAGAGTATATAGTATCTTCTATATTTATAATAATTAATAAGACTATACTTAACTTTATCTTTCCTCTACTTAACTTTAATTAAATTCTTTTAATTTTATATATATCCGACTAAGTAGAAAGCCTTTAGGTAAAAACCTATATATTAGCCGTTTAATAATTCGTAATAATATCTTTATATATTAACTTCCCTATCTATAAAATATACCTATTTCCTTTATTATCTTATACTTATTTATTATTTACTTATTCCTATCTATATTACTAATTTAATTATTCTACTATAATAACTTAGCCTAAAATATCTAATTATTATACTACTATCCTAATATATAGACTAACTAAGTAAGATAGCTACTATCTTACTTACTATACCTTTTTAGGTCGGTTAGTATAGTAGTATTAGCCCTACTACCTTATAGAGTAAGCGAGATAATCGCGCTAAGACGACTCTACTATACGTACTTAATACGATATCTTTAATATCTTTTAAGGTATAGTAGTAGCGATATTAGTAATAAGCTATTAAGCACGTTTTATAATTACCTAATTCTAGTTATATAAAGTAGTTAGTTTAGTAGATAGTTATAGAAAATAAGATAATATCTTCCCCTTATTATATAATTAATTATATATATAGACGTACCTACTATTCCGTAATTATTATAAGCCTAGAATCGCTAATACATACCTAGTTAACTAATTAGAGCTATATAACTTAAGTAGGCCCTCCTCTAGCTATATATTAAAGCTTAGCACCTTACCTAATTAGGATAATCCTATAGGAAATATAGAGTTTTTTAACCTTAGAGTACCTCTACCTTATAAAGACTCGTACCTTTCTAGATTAGGTAGTTTTAAGAACTTTCTAGGTATTATACCTTAGTAAAATCGCTATAGCTACTAATACTACTATTATTCTTAATATAGCTAAAGACTAGGATAGATAGCTTAACTAGACTATCTCCCTCCTTAATTAATATAATCTACTTAAATATACTAGCCTTATTATCCTCTTCCCTAAAGTAGAGCCTTAAGAGCTACTTCTTAAAGGACTAGTCCTTACTAATAAAAAGGACCTTAAAACCTATATATAATAAGCCCTACTCCTCCTACTATATAAGGACTTTACTACTAAGAAGTACCTTACCCTTAATAAGATTATAGAAAACTACTTCCTAACTACTAAATACTTAGCTTACGGGAAACCTTTAATTAAGGAAAGGATAAGCGCCCTAAAGGATAGGTTTATGCTAATAAGTAACTAGAGGGAGAAGATACTCTTAAAGGAGTTAAGATAGCTTTAGAAGGGATTAAGGATATAAGACCCTATAAATTAGGTAAGTAAATAGAAGTATCTCTAATAATATATAGAAGATTTAAAGCTTCCTAAAGTAGATAGGATAGTTAAGTACTTTATATAAGCCGTCTATAAGTCTAATAAATAAGCTACGTCTACTCTCTAGATAAAGAAGCTCCTAATAGCCTATCTTAATCTTTCTACTACTATTAACACCTTTCTAGTATATAGGTAAGACTTTAGTATAAGTAGCTATAGTAGTAACGCCGCGGTCCTTTAAGACGTTTTAAGCTACGTAGATAAGAATTAGACGATAATAAAAGGTTCTACTATATCGTCTAAAGGCCGTCCCTATAGAGACTTAACTAGGAAGATAGATAATTATTAGCGTTATTCTATAAAGATAAGTAATATCTTTATTATATACCGTATAGTAGATAGTTTATAGTAGAGAATGTAGTAGATTCTTTACTATAAGAGAACTTCCTTAAAGGACTAACTAGTAGGCTACCTAAGGGTGTTTATATAGAAGAACCTATAGATTCTAGAGAGTTCTATCTCTAGGTAATTAGTAATAGGTTCTTCTATTAATAGAAGACGATTTCTAATTAATTTAGACTAGAAGATTCTAGGCCTTAGTAATAAGATAATCTAGAATAAGGGCTAGAATCTAAAAGAACCCGTAGAAATAAGTTCTTAGTAATAGAAGAGGTCTAGAAGAGTCTAGAATAGTCTAGACTTATTCTTAGGCCTCTAATAATAATAAGTAGTATTCTACGCGTTTAGCCTATAATATCATTAACCTAGCTAAACGTAAGCTAATTAATAACTACTTAAAGGAGGAGAAGGCTTAACTATTATACTATATAGACTAACTTAAGGCTAAGTCTTACTAGAGAGCTATTCCTAAGCGATTTAATAATACCGAGGTCCTTAAACTATTAGATAATAATAAATCTATAAAACTATATAAAGGGGATATATACGTTACTATCTCTAGTTAAAACCCGTAGAACTACTTAGTTTAAACGGTCCTTAATAAGGGATAGATCCTAGATATAGGATTAGATCTTATATTATTAATTACTACTCCTATATAAGCTTTAAACTAATAAGACTTCCGTTAAATAACGATATTAACGTTAGAAATAGGACGATTAGAGTAGTTACGTATAGAAGAGTTAAACTCTATATAAAGAATACTAAGGGCTACCTATATAACTTATACCTCTATAATATAGCATATATTCTAGGCTTTTACGTTAATATTATATCTAAAGGACGCCTTAAGAAGGCCGGCTTTATTTAGTAATTATAGAATAATGTAATACTCTATAATAGAGATCTATTACTTTAACTCTTACGACTATAAGGATGTATCCTATACTTCCTAATTAATACTCTAGCCTAGTAGACACCCTAGATACTTAACTAGCTAGCTAATAAATAAGGGAATCCTCTCCTAGTAGACTAGGTCCTTAAAATATAAAAGTAATAAGCCTACGTCTCTATTATTTAAGATCTTTAAACTATAACCCTCTAAGACTAGTAATAATAGTAAACTTATAAAACTATACTATTTACTCTAGCTATTACCTACTATAGTATAAACCTAATAAGGTCTCTTCTATCTCTAGCCTAGTACGCCCTTCTTAGCTATATTAACTATAAGTAAATTAAATACCTAGAGTATAATATAGAGGGAGTAGCTATTATATTATTACCTAAGAATATACCGCGCATAAACGAATATAATATATATATAAGATCTAAGAGTTCTATAATAAATAACTAGTATACTATAGCCTATCTCCCTACCCTATAGGGAGAGATAGTAGTAGACGTTATATACTTTACGCCTATATATAACGGAGACCTATACTTATTCTACGCGTACGACTTAGAGACTAGAATATACTTTATAAGCTTATATCCTATAAATAATACTAATTACTAGCTAAAGATATAGAACGAGCTAGTAGCGTTTATCTATACCCTTAGGCGAGATATCTACATCTTAAGGATAGATAATAAGCTAAAGGCTAGCCTAGAGTTCTATTTAATAGTTCTTAATAATAAGACTAAGATTAAGCTAATAGTACTATATACTTTAGTATAAGATCTAGCTAAGAGAGCTAGGGGGGTAATTATTTAGGTAGTATATTCCCTATATTTATACGCTAATCTACTAGAGAACCTTTAGCTAGAAGTTTATACTATAGCGGCGTATCTAGTTAATTACTTCCTAATATAGTAACTAAAGTAGAAAACCCCGTTTAAGCTTACTACTAGCTATAAGCTAAATCTTACTTATATTAGGCTATTTAGCTATAAGGCGTACATCTATAGGATAGGAAAGGACTAACTAGGTAAGACTTATAAGCTAGAGTTACGCGCTAATATTAGATACTTAGTTAGCTAGGATTTAATAATAATTACGTAAATCTAGACCCTATTATTAAATAAGGTAGTAAGGACTAGAAATATCCTCTTTAATAAACGCTAATAATATTACCTAGGCTAGCTAGAGGACTAATAGGCTATAGATATACTAAATACGCTTAATCTATACCTACTAGACTAGTTCTATAAGCTACTTTTAGCCTTAGGACTCTTTAATATAAAGGAGAAAGTTCTTAACTAGTAGGAGCCCTATTATAACCCTTAAAAGCTCCTATTAAATAAGCTATTTTAGGAAGATTAGGGCCTAATTAACTAGGATAACTTCTAATATAACTTAATCTTTCCTATTTAAGATGTCCCTATAGTACTATAAGGCGTTATAGACTTATTAAGTCTCTTATTAACTCGTACGAATCCTACTATAAGGGGGCTAAATCTTATAGATAACGTAGGAGAACCGTATATAGTAAATAAGATACCCCTTTACTTACTTACTTTAGACATTCTACTTATATTAAACATAACGCCTAAATCGCGACTTATACTAAATATAGATAGTATATTCCCGCCTATTATTAGCATTAAATACTTAGCTAAGGACGAAACTAAATACCTAGTAAAGTAAATTAATAATAAAGAGGTACTAATAATCTATCTAGTTAACCTCTTAAACTAAAGCTTCTACCCTTTACTTACCTTAGCTATCTCTCTTACCTTAGCTACGTAAATTATAACGTAAGTCATACTCTACTATAATAATCTTCCTCTAGAACCGCGTAGATATAAGTAAATACTATACTATCTATATAAAGACCTCTTTATAGATACTATTAATAAGGAGTTTTAGAAGGTAATAGATACTAGGACGTTTAAATAGGTTAAAAAGCTACTAGACGCTATAATAATACCCCTTACTTAGGTATTTAAATATAAGCTAAATGTAGACCTCTTTCTAGAGCGTTATAAGGCTTACCTTTATATAAGAGGAGACTTATAAAGCATAAAGTATAAGACGTACGCGTCTACCCTTACTATATAAATCTTTTATATCTTAATAGCTATTATTATAGCGTTTAATATAGAGTATAACTAATAGGACATTATTAACGCCTTTCTAAATACTAGACTCCTATATATACTATACGCCTAGCCTCTAGAAGGAACTAAACACCTAGGCCGTATAGTATTAAGGATTTACTAAGTATTATATAGCCTTAAAGAGGCTCTCCTTCTCTAGTAGACCTACTTTACGGGTATTCTAAGGAAGCTCGGCCTTAAATAGGTACTAGGAATTAAGTATCTCTTCTCTAATAGCCTTATATATATGTTCTTCTATATAGATGACTTCTATATAGTTTACTTTTATAAAGATATAGCGTATATAGTAGCCGTTAAATCTAAACTTAAGAGGGAGATTAAGATTACTAGTAGAGCGCCTATCTACTAGTTTCTAGGCATAAAGATTACTAGGAATAGGGCTAAGCGGGTCCTTTAGGTAGATTAAGAAGTATATATTAAGAAGATAGCTACCTAGTACGCGATTAAACTTAATACTAAGCCTCTATAATCGCTACTCCTAGTAGGATTAGACCTCTCTATACCTAAGGACTATATTACTATACTTAAAGAGATTAAGGCGTTTTAAGGCTATATTAGCTTAATTAACTTTATAGCTATTACTATATATTTAGACATCACCTTTACCGTATCTTAGCTAGCTAGATACCTTATAAACCCTATAAAGGCTTATCTAAAGGCTACTAATTACGTCCTATAGTACTTACTTAATACTAAGATACTTAGCCTATAGTATAGATATAGATAGCTAAATAGAGTAGCGCTTAGCGCCCTATATAGGGAGTTCTTTAGAGCTTTAGACGCTTTATTTAGCGATAATATAGCTACTTATAAGTCGTCTAAAGGATAAATCTTTACGCTATTTAGTAGCCTAGTAGACTAGAAGGCTACGCGCTAAACTACTATTATAAAATCTACTACTAAAGCTAAGTTATTATTACTCTCTTATACTAGGACTAAGATAGTTTAGTAGAAGTAGTTCTTTAAGAATCTCTACTTACGTTTAGACTCATTACTAATCCTTTAGTACGATAACTAATAAACGCTTAGGATTACTACTAAAGACCTTCCTAAACTAAAAATATCTCTTTAATATGTAGATATCTACTAATATTAGCTATGCTAAGCATACTAGGACGGCTCTATATAGTTTTAATAGTATCTAACTAGAGAGATACCTACTAATAGCCTTACTAAATAGCTTAAAGGAGTAGTCTATAAAGCCTTTATCTATTATATAGGACTTACTCTAGCCGGAATAGAGTTTTAGGAGTAGTAGTCTACTACTTATAATACGCTAATACTTAATCCTATAACTAATAATTTAATAACCCTCTTATTAAATATACTATCTCCTACTTATTAAGGCTATCTATACTTATTTCTTCCTTTCTAAATAAATAATATCCTCTTACTAGAGTAACGGCCTCTTTAATAACCTTAATAACCTTATCTTTAGACCTCTTAAGCGCTAAACGCTTAAATAAGGAGTAGCTATCTAGGCTACCTTTACCTTAATTACTAGTAAATACTATATCTAGCTATATAGAGCCTACTAGGACCCTATATAACTAAAGTAGATATATAATATCCTCTCCTTAGTCCTACCTATATTTATTAAACTCGACTATAAGTATAGCTATACCCTTAACTTAGCCCTTATCTTATATAAATCTATTTATAATAATAAGAAACTAAGCTATATATAAGTTCTTAAGAGCGGCGTCTACTAAGCTAGCTTATTTAATAATCTTATTATCTTATATCTATACGCCTTATTAATTTTTAACCCTATTTAGGAGGGATTATACTATAATAACTATCTAGGTAAGATCGACTACGGTAATCTCTTAAATCCTAATAATAAGATACCTCTCCTTAAGGGCGCCTATATAAGCTACGCTCTTACCTATTTAATATGTAATTAGACTAGATACTAGGCGGCGATTAGCTAGTTTAAGGGTATTAAATAAGAGGATAAGGGTACGGGTAAGATTAGCTTTATAGACCTTATAAGAGACGATTAAGGGGCCTAGAAGGCCCTCTTCCTTAGTATTAACATAGTATTTCCTATTTTAGTTAGACTACGACTTTATTTCTAGGCGTTCTCCTATCTCTTAGGCTTTAGAATTATTCTATTCTAGGGGAGTAAATCGCGCTAAGACGACTCTACTATACGTACTTAATATAATATCTTTAATATCTTTTAAGGCGTAGTAGTAGCGATATTAGTAATAAGCTATTAAGCACGTTTTATAATTACCTAATTCTAGTTATATAAAGTAGTTAGTTAAGTAGATAGTTATAAGAAATAAGATAATATCTTCCCCTTATTACATAATTAATTATGTATATAGACGTACCTACTATTTCGTAATTAGTAGGATAAGCTATTAGTAGGGTTACTTAAGCTAGGCTTATAGCTAATCTTAAAGTTAAACTCTACTAATAAGTCTATATACCTAGTCTATCTTATAGTTAGGTACTTAGTATTAGGAGATTAAGATGTAGGCACGTAAGTTAACTTCTTTCTTATAGTAATAATTAGTCGTAGTAAGCTAGTCTTATAATAATAGGATTAAAGTACTAATCTAAGTAAGTATATAGGCGGAGAATTAGTACTTTAAGCCTAATACTTTAACTATAGGATCTATCTAAGGATGTAAATAGTTAGAGACCGTAATAATACCCCCTCCTTAGAGCCGCGTTATCCTAAAACGCCGTTTAATACACGCTAATCTACTATATAAAGGGAATAGTAAGAAAAGAGTATAAGTAGAGGTAGCTACTATAGTTATAACTAGTAGCTTACTTATTAGTAAAGCTGTAAGAGATAAGGTAGGCTTAGAACTTCTTATACTAGGGCACTTATAGAGGATATAGCCTAGGTTAGGGAGGTTCCTAACGCGGATAAATACTAC
Source organism: Phyllosticta citriasiana (assembly GCF_038021145.1). Classification (NCBI taxonomy): domain Eukaryota; kingdom Fungi; phylum Ascomycota; class Dothideomycetes; order Botryosphaeriales; family Phyllostictaceae; genus Phyllosticta; species Phyllosticta citriasiana. The sequence continues at coordinate 200,149 of NW_027117301.1, forward strand.
GTAGTAGAACTATTTAATAGGGAGGACGAGGCCCTAACTAGACTTATACTTATTAGATAGCTAGCTAAGGGGTTACTAGGATAAGTATTAGGGTAGGTAGTAGGGTTAGCCTTATTAGGAGGAGAGGCTAGGTCTATAGGGGCGATAGAAGAAGCTATAGAATCTATAGCGTTAACTAGAGAAGGAGGAATCTTAAGTTTAGTAACGTAGTTACGTAAGTTACGTAGGTAGTTATTATTAGCGTCTATAGTACGGTAAGACGATAAGGTTATAAGGATTATAGAGTTAGTAGAACGGTAGGTAGAGCGTAAGTAGGGTTTAGTAGTTCTAGGCTTTATTATAGGTAGGCTTATATAGTTAGTATATATTACTAGTAGCCTCCTATTAGTTAGAATCCTAATCTAGCTAGTCTACTTACCTAAGCCTAGCACTATAGCGTCTAGGTATAGGTAATACTACTAGTAGCTTATTTAGTTAGTTCTAGCGCTTATTAGATATTCTACTACTAGGGTCTACTATTATTTACTTATTATTTAGTAGCGCTCCCTTACCTCTAACCTAAACTTATTAACTAGCTTTAAACTTATTAACGGCTACTATATCCTTAAATATAGATACTAGTTCCTATATTAGTCTTATATTCCTAATCTACTTTACTAAGAACTCTTAATAGTTTTAACGCTAATACTTATCTAGTATATATTCTACCTCCTACTTATTCTTATTATTAATAACGACTATAGGTAGCTAATAATCCGTACGTACCTAGTATAGTAAGGCGTTATTAGATACTAGTTATAGTAGGTCTATATTAAAGATATTATAGATAGTACCTAGAACATCTAACTAGTAGGCCTTATTTAAAATAACTTACGTTATAGTATACTTTACTAACTAGTAGTCTAGTTTCTAAATAGAACGGTCTATAGAGATATTATAAAGGCTTAGCTAAACTTTATTACCTACCTTATATATAGGTAAGGCGTTATAGTAGTAGTTTACCTACTACTTCTAGGCTACCTAGAATATAGTTATCGTATTTCTAGCTAGGTAGTAGCCTCTTAGATCTTTACTATAATAGTATTACCTTATACTACTAGTATTTACGGATTAGTAATATACTAGGGGCCTTCTAAGAGTCTTATTTATAAGGGGTTAGCGTAATAGCTATATAATAAGAAGAATAGGCTAAGGCCTATAGTAGCTAATATCCTATTATTTAATATAAACTTAATAACTAGTAAGTAGTTAGCCTATTCGTCCTACGCTTAGTTAACTAACGCGGCTAATATCTACTTAACCTCTATATTTACTCTCTTAGTCTAACCCTAACCCTAGAAGAACTACCCTAGGAGCTCTTCTACTTTCTTAACCTTAGTAAATATATTATACTTAGTCTTTATCTAGCTCTTAGTACTTATCTTAGTTAATTTAGTACGTAAGAGTAGGTATACCCGTAAAAACTAGTATATAATATAGTACTCTCTATTAATAATCTTAAACTTAAGGTATTATTTCTTAGCCTCTAGTATAGACTATAGACTTTTAAACTTTTACCTCTTCCTCTAAGTTATATTAAATAACTTTATATATATTTTAAACCTCTATATATTAGGGTCCTAAATTTAATCTAATATATAGAAGTCTTTAAAGTAAACTAGAGGGTCTATTTTTAAGTTAAGGGCGTTAAATACCTTATTATATAGGTTTACCTTACTAATAGCTAGCCCTTAGGTAGCCTATTATAACTAGTACTCTAAATCTTTAGAAGTACTATATATTTTAAACGCGTTATTTAGGGCCTAGAACTAGAAGTTAATATTCTTTACCTCTAAGCTTATAAGCTTAGATATAGGGGCCTTAATAAGAGAGCTAAGGGGGTTATAGTAGGTAGCCCTAAGAGACTCTATTTAATCTCCTAGAGTCTCTAAACTTATTAGTATATATTTATAAGCTCTTCTATATTTATAGAGTCTAGTATTACTAAGAGCGCTCTAATCTTATTATTAATAGTTATAATATATAGATTTAGTACTAGCGTAGCTAAGAGCTAGCTCTTACTATTATTTAGGGACTATACTTTAATATAAGTATCTTTATTAACCTAGAGAGGAACTATTCTCTAGTTAGTAGCCTCTTAGCCTCTAACTAGTAGGTTTATAGCTAGTATACTAGCCTCTAGGTTAATACTTCCTAAACGAGTTATAGGAGCTACTTTTAATTTAACTAGCTATAGTAGTAAAGGTTTTAAATGTAAGATTTAGCCCTATAGGGGGTTAAATTAAGTAGTAATAATAATATATTTAGAGTAGATATTAGATAAAACCTTAGTTTATAAGGTTTTATCTATAGAGGACTTTTTATATATCCTTACTTATATATATAACCCTATTTAGGTTCTAGTTAGTAGCTACTAGGTCCTACCTTAATCCCTAATCTCTAGTAGGGTCCGTAGGTATTAGTATTATATTATTATTATTATTATACTAAGAGAGGAGGCTACTATTAGTCTATTTAGATAAATTAGTTTCTATTATAGTTTTATTAATAGGGTTAAAATAAGCTAGGACTAGTATAGTTATTAAGATAGTCTTTAAAGTAGTAAAGGACTACTATTCTTTATTAGTCTAACTCTAGGTAGTATTCTTATATATTAGCTATATAAGTAGCCTAGTAATCTTCCTAGAGCTCCGTATAAACTACTAGATAGAAGTTAGTTAAGCTAAGAAATAACTAGACCTACTTAATAGTAGTTAGTAGCTCCTAGGACGTAATAGCCTTAATCTTAGCTAGGTCTTAATATAGATACTATTAGTTAAGATAATAATACCTAAAAACTATACCTTCTAGATATAGAACTTATATTTATTAATATTAACTTATAAGCTATACTCCTAGAGCTAGTAAAGGACCTTATATATATACTAGTAGTACTTAGTAAGTATATAGCTATAGATAAGAATATTATTAAGGTAGGCCGTAGTATAATTACTAAGATAGAGAAATAAATACTTATTAATAAGATATTACTAGGTACTTAGGCTATTAGTAATACTAAATAGCATAACTTAATACTTATATATACTATATTATATATAGAATATAAGGAGGTCCTTAGTCTTAGGGTTAGCTATATAGATATAGTAAAACGCGCGCTTAATATTAAGTTTAGTAAGATACTTTATACTACTTATCTAGCTAATTATCTTATCTAATAGGAGGAGGAGATACTAGTCCTTTTTAGTAAGCTTATTAAGCTTCTAGTAGTTAATATAAAAGTAGATACTACTATTAGGCTTAGTAACTAATAAAATAGGTAAGACTATACCTATCTTACTATATTCTAGAGTACTAAGATCTAGGCCCTCCTAAATATATTAATCTCTATAAGCTAGGTATTATTTATATATAATAATAGTATATAGCTAAGGTCCTTAGGCTTAGTACTATTCTTTAACTTAATATAGAAGTTAGTTTATAGGTAGATCTATAGGAGTAGGTTATTATTATAGAACGTACCTAATAGGTTATAATACTTATAGGGAATAGTATTATAGAGGTATATCTTATTATCTATCTCTATAGAGTATAGTTTAGCGAACTTATTATTCTTAATTAGGGTAAAGAGGTAGATAGAGTAAGCCTTATTACCTAGTTATTATTATAAGAGGATAGTATTATAGGTACTAATTAGAGTAATATTAGCTAGGGAGCTAATCTAGGCCTAGCTCTAGTTATATAGGCTAGGTATAGCATCTTTAATAGTAGCTAACTCTTATAGGTAGTAAAGAGGGTAACGGGACTATTAGTAAGGTTTAGGGTAGTATTAGGTAGTAACTAGCCTACTAGTCCGTTTATACCTAACTTATATTAGGTAAATAGGCAGGTTACTAGTAAGAGAGTTACTATAGCGTAGGATTTAGGGGGCTATAGGCACTATAAGTAAGAGTAGGGAAGATTATAGTAATAAGGGAGTAAAAGATAGGGTAGATAGAATAAATAAGGAAAAAGATAGCTTTACTAATAGTAGTAAGGGTTTAATTAGCTAGGGGCCGTTCTAGGATTTATCTAAAAGTAAATTAACTTAGTAGCTAGGGCGGCTTAACGGCTTCACTCCCTTAATCCTTAATACTATACTACCTAGGTCTAGTATAAAGCTAAAATAACGCATATATTTAATACTAATAAATAGGTTATATAATAGACTAATCCTTATAATAGTTATAGATACTATAGGGTTATATAATACTACTACCTTACGGGTTAGCGCGCTAAATAATAGACTAGTAATAAGCTTATAGGTAAGGCGCTAGGTCTAGCTATATATATAATTACTAATTATCCTTAACTAGTATAGCTATTACTTCTAAGTACTAGTAGTAATAAGCTTATATTTAAGGGAGTAGCTTATATATAACCCTCCTATATAGCTAGAATTAATAAGGATATAGATAGGCCTTAGTAGTATATTTAGGTATATATAGATATATATAGTATAAGAGTAGTAAGAGGAACTAGTAACTCTATTTTCTAATTATATTAAATAATAACTAACGGCTATCTTATAGTTAATACCTCCTATAGAAGTTTTATAGGAGGCTACTTATTTCCTAATTCTATATTACTTAGCTTACTATTTCCCTAAAAGGAAACTTAGTACTTATAACTATACTATAGTATTCTAGTAGCTTCTAACTAGATAACTAGGCTAAGTAGCTTACCTTATTCTATTTAATAGTACTAAAAAACCTAAATACTAGTTTAAAGTAGCTATTTATAGAGTTCCTACTAAGAAATACCCCCTCCTTCTAACCTTAAGACTACTCTTATAGAGGAGGTCTATACCTATAATAGTAGGTTATCCCCTATAGGTACTTCCTATTATCTTATACTCCCTAAAAAATAGGAGAAAAAGGAGTTTTCTTCTATTTCTATTAGGTTTTTTACTAAATCTAAGGTAAATAAGGCTATTAAAAATGGCCTATTTATTACTAGCCGATACCTAAGTGTAGAGGCACTATAGCCCCGTCTTACCTACCCCCCTAGACGTCCCCCTTAACCCTCTCTCTTTAAAAAACCTTCCTTTACTCTCTCTCTTCTCTAAAAGAATTTACCTACTACTCTCCTTTCTATTTCTTATATATTATAAAATCCCTTCTAGTCCTTTATATACTCTATATACTAAATAGTATACTAGTAGGCTAAAGAGACCTATAGAAGACCCCTCTAGACTACTCTTCTACTTTTCTCTTTTTATCTCTTTTATTAACTATAGTTACTCCTTTCTCTCTTTATATATTACTTACTAGGTAATATACTTATAAGGGCTTAGCCTAAATTATCTAATTATAATTATTAAATTCTCTATTATAAAGAAAAAGCTAAAAAGATATAGATTCTCTTTCTCTCTTTAAAGAGGCTAGAGGACTATAGTCTATATAGCTACTAGACTATTAGGGTCTTAGACCCTTATCTTTTATAGTCTTTAACTCTAGAGGGACGTTAAACTAAATAAATAAATTACTTCTCTAAGATAGCTCTTCTAGTACTAATAAGCTTATATTATACTATTAGTAATATTCTTCTAGCTTTTATCTAAAAACTTCTAAGTTTAGAAAATATATAGAGGTACTCTAAATCTATACCTCTATATCTCTAGCTCTTAGATAGTATTATATTTATAGTAAGTAGATAATTATACTTTATCTCTTACTTTATCTATATAAGTACTATCTATACTTACTATATTAGTAGTACTAGCTCCTATACTAGCTAAATTTTAATGCTATAATAAGTAGTAATAATAATACTAACTTTTAGAGCTAGCCCTCTTACTATCTACTCTCTTACTACTATTAACTAGAAATATTTACCGATCTATATATGCTCTCTCTTCTACTCTTACTTCCTCTTTAGCGCTAATCCTATTACCGTTACTATCTTAATACTATTCTCTTAATACCTAATAGGAATAGCTAATAGAGTCTAGTAAGGACCTCGCGAGGCTCGTACTAGCTAATGCGCGGGACACCGTCGTCACGTGCGCTAGTTAGCGATATGTAGTCTATTACAGGAAATTGCAGCCCGCGTCCGGGTCTACGAGTTTCCTGTAGCCAAGTTGGCGAAGTGACTTCGCTTAATACCAGCCAGCGTAGGACGAGTATGGGCCCTGCCCTTTTGTGTTGCCATCAGCTTGCGCGAGATGGGGAGGAAGAGGAAAACAGAAAGAGGGTGAATAAGGAAAAGAGAACAGTTTCAAATCGCTCGTAAGTTTGTGGTGCCACCCACGTCGATTGCCCCCCTGCTTTCTTGGATTTCATTTTGCCTCGTCATTCCTCAAATTTTCGTTGAAGCCCGTAGTATGAGTCTCCTACCACCACTACCACCTCCACCAATCCAGGACATGTTGCTCTTCACTGCGCCGCTCCACCGCCACCACCAGTCCACATTGCGCTTCGCTCTACTCCTCCACTGACGTCCTGTCTCTCCGCTCACCAATCTTCAACATGACAGCCCACCATCTCCTCCACTGGCTTATTCAAGTAGACGTCATAGCCTCGCCACGTTTCTGTCGTCATTCAGAGTAACCATTGTGTGGGCTGGACCAATGAAGCAGGCCTCGGGGGTGACCATCCGCGTCCGGATGGACCCCTGTGACGTGACTCTTGCCAGCCGACAACCGTGCAGACGGTCGCGCACTCGAGTCTGTCTATTTGGTTTTGGAGCTCAACGTGGAGTCCAGCCAGCCGAGGATCGAGGTCAAGCATCCAGACCTCGGGGTTGAAGTTCGCAGGCAGCAGCTGGAAGAAAATCCTTATTGGAAGTGTTGGAAACCCAGTGGCTTTATTTTGCGCCGTGTTGACGACTTGTTGGTAGCACAAGAAGGAGGCTTTCTCGAGGCAGAGCGTACTCTCCTCTCTCCCCATTTTTTTGATCTTCGATTTTTGATCATTGCGTGGCCTTTGAGCATTTCATGCTCGTAAAGTCAAGACCGTGAAGAGTAAGTGACTGACCATGATGATCTTGACAGAAAATAGAAGAAGAGGTGTTCTCATATACATAGCTCTTCGATTTTGGTGTTCGAGAAGTCGTCGGACGGCGCCGTCCGATGGACCTCTCGCGCCACGGCACTTGGCTTGAAGCCTCGAATCCTCTTTAAAAATCTCTCTGCACCAGAAAAAGCCTGTTCGCCTTCTCGCAGGGCCCAACGGCGGTCATCGCCGCCGCTGTCGCGCAGACAACTTTCGCGAGCTGGTGGCCCGCGTGGACATGAACAAAGCGCTCATGGAGAAGCTGAAGGCTGACATGGTAGACGCCGTCGTTGTGCTGCTCAAAAATTTCGCCATGAACAATGAGTGAGTACTTGGGGCGGGGGCGGGTCTCAGAACGCTGTCGCAGTCGGGGTCTGGTAATATGTGTGGGGTGGAATTTTGCCTCGAAAAAGTGTAGTTTATAATGCGGTCTTTCAATTTGCATTTTCCACGCACACTACCTACGATCAATCTGTGCGGCTCCACGGTTTGTTGAATGAGAGAGCGAGACCTGGGTAACAGACAGCCGCCGAGTCGCAATTGACTTCGTGCAATGATTCGAAGGGCATGGGGTAGCGATGACGAGGCATGGACGATCGGGATGGCTCCCTCTCTGCCAGAAAAAATCATCGAGGAGGCTCGAGGCAACTGGAACGTTGGTTGGGTGAAACGAGAAAAGGGGCGCTGTCGTTCGCAATAAGGACAGGGGCTGAATTGACAGTTTATAAACAGTCTAGATTCATCCCCTAGCCGATAGCTTGACTGCCATCCGCTCCAGCTGGCCGACTCCTTCAGATGTGGATGGTATCATACAGTTGTGGGATCAATGCATGGGGTGCCACGGTGAATTACAGCTTTTTTGAGACTTTATTGATTGTTCTCGCAGAAAAATCAGTGAGTATGGATCAAGTGCAAAGAAATCGAAAAGAGAACCCCGCCCAGTCACGACTCCTTTCTCTCCATCTTCCAGTACAGGTGGGGTAGTGGTGGTCGAGCAATTTTGTGCTGCAACTGCTGCAGTAAAGACCGGGAAACGGGTCGGAAAGGGGGAACGGATTGAGAATGATTGCGGTGCAAACTCTAATGGCAGATGGCGGATGGCAGACGGCGCACGAAGCTACCAAGCCTCCCTTCTCAGACCTCAGCAGGCTCGGTATGATGCGTGATCCCCAAGTCCTTCAAGCGCTCCACGAGGTTGCGCGGCAGTTTCTCCAATGTGTCCCGCGGGATGGCGTCCACAAGTATTTGGATGACGACCTTGCAATCGCGCTCGCGGTTCTCGGACAAATCCAGCAGCTGATTGTAGTCGGCGACCTCCTGTTCGGCCTTCTCTTTTGCGTCCCGACACTCGCGCTCCCGGTGCTTCGACGCCGCCATCTCTTGCTGTAGGGCGTCGAACTGGTGGTTCCGCTCAATGAGCTCTTCGGTCAGGCGCGCGATTTCTTTCGTTTTGAATTGGAGGATTGCCTCGAGGCGTGAGAGTGCCATCTCGGCTGCCTCACGGACGACGCTCTGAGCTTCCATTGTTGGTTGTTGGTGCAGAAACGCTTGTAGAAAGTGTGAAAACACCAAGTGAAAGAATCGATTGATTGAAACACAAAAGGACGGACGCAGTTGCTGTGTCGGCCACAGTGGGAGTCGTGACCACAATCTTTTGACGAAGTTTTTGACGAAGTTTTTGACGAAGTTTTTGACGAAGTTTTTGACGAAGTACAAAGCCAAAACTCAAGATCCACTCGCAGCTGCTACTGGTGGCAATACACTGCCCTATTTGTGGGCGTGAGTGCTGACTCAAGAAGTCGGTCTGCATCCATCCGTAATCGTCTGATTGCGCGCAACTGAATGGGAACAGTCGTATGAGTCCTGATACTGTTGAGACGCAGCAGGCCGTCGTGACAGGCCAGCCAACGGCGAGCTGCTTGTTATTATGTCACACCAAACTCTTGACAGGTTTTGGGTATCCTCAGGGGCTCCGTATGACATGAACCACGCCTTTGCAGGAGTGACGCAAGAAGGCTGAAACAAGGCAAGACCAATTCCTGAATATATTCATCGCAAGAACGCCGTTTTACCGCGGCCGTTTGCACCCAGCGACATTCTTCTTCAACATCAACCACCCTCCCCTCGCCAGTCAGAACCGCGCCTTTTTCGATAATGGATCCCCTCGTTCTTGAGATTGATTTGGCGGTCGCAAAAATGCAGGCCGACGGGCCCCCGGGAGCTGGCGCCCCCGGCAAGCTAGAGCTGCAGGTCCTGCGAAACGCCATGACCCACGCGCAAACGGCCAGGGACGACGAAATGGCAAAACGAGCCGAACTGGAAAGGCAGACGCACGAGACGGTCCTGGGAAAACGGCTGCAGGCTCTGAATTGTTTGGAGGAGGGGGAGAAGCTGTTGATGCGATTTGTGTCCAGCGAGGACCTCCTCCTGGAGCTGCATGCAAAGGTGAAGGAAAGCGAGCAGAGGAATTGCATCCTCAACGAGGAGGTGGAGAGGCTGCGCACGCTGTTGCAAGAGAATGATGAAGTCTACCTGGCCAAGATTGGCCTCGTTGGCAAGAAGCACGCGGAAGAAATCCTGATCCGGCTCAACGCCGACTGCAGCAACGTAAAGGAGTTGGTGCACGGTAAGTGAGTGAATGGTTTCAAAGGACTGCGAGGTGGACTGACCCGGGAGCAGTCCAGCTCTGTGGCGACACTTTTGACGGCATGAAGGTGTCTCTGACGAGGCCTGCGAGCCGAGGAAAAGAGCTCGTCTCGTGGTGGAGTGAAGCACTGTTGCGGATTGCGACAACGCTTCGCGACGAGGCCGCCGCTGGGAACGAGACTTGCGCGCGACATGATGGAGAGACAAGCGACTCGGAGCTTTGACTGTGGCACATGTACTTACTTACAGTTCGCTTCTTTTGTTGCACTCGATCAACCATTTTGTTGCTCCTTTGACTGTTTGTCGACACACTCACTTCTTTCTCCACTTGCTCTCCTCCACATGAGTATCAGCAGAACCAAGTATTCCAGGGAGCCAGACAACACCGCACTCATCTCGGAGGCCAAGCACGCCGTAAGTGAACCAACACCGACAGGGAAAAAAGAGTCCAACTGACAAACCCTCGTCCGCACCGCCAGAAATGGCGAGGCGCTACAGGCTACGAGATCCTCCGGGGTCAACAAATGAAGTGGACCCAGGCCGACCGCCGCATCTTCTGCATCTACGCGGCTCGCCACCAATGGTGCGCCGCCGATGGCGAAGACGACGACGACGAAATTGCCAGGCCAGAGTTGGAGCAGCTTCAAAAAGACATCCAAGTCTACACGGCCAGCTGGCGGCTGAACGAGGCCATCGCGGCGCAGTTGGGGCAAGCCGTCGTGCACCATCTGCACCGCCGTGTCCTGGACTACTTCCCTACCCGCAACCCAAGTTGGCCCGCCTGGACATGCAAGTGGTTCCTGGATCCCACATGGGACGGCGACATGAGCCCGCCTGGTCCACTCCCGTCGTCGCCGACGCCCCCGTTGGTCGCTGCGCTTGCGTCTGCGTGGGCGCGTCAGCGGCAGACTGACCAGCAGTTTATCTTTGCCTTCTTGCGCCGCCTCTACCACGACCTCGACGGCGATGTTGGCGCCCGCGAGGCTTTGGTCAAGCTTCGACGCGCGGTCGACGCATTCATCGTTGCGAATTCAAAACCAAGGCTCGTCTTCTGCCCGGCGGCACATCCTGGCCGTCCGCCAGTCACAGCTCCGACTCCTCCTGCTCGTGTACCGGCGGCAAAAAACAGTTTATCTCCCGTTGTGGAGGTGTATGAATCGGCCCCGGCTTCTCCTTGTGTCCCAGAGGCGCACAACAGTATTTCTCCCGTCCTGCACTTGTATGAATCAGCCCCGGCGCCTCCTTCTCCTCCTGCTCATGTTCTGGTGGCATGTAACAGTATTTCTCCTGTCGTGCACTTTTACGAATCGGCCCCGGAACATGGCGACACGGACAACGGCAGCGACGGCTCCACGGACTCAACCACTGCTACCGACGGCAAACATTCCAGAAACGTCGACTTTGCGGATTCCTCTACTGCTAGTGATGATTCCGGCGATCACGGCGACGGCCTTTGGAATCCCATAAACGAAGAGGAGCCAAGACAGCCGTGGAGGAGCATCTTTTACGCCATCCTGAAGGACGCAACTGCACCGAGGGACGATTCAGATGCATTAGATTTGGAATGGTAATGAAAACAAATCAAGTGGGTGGTGGATGGAGGTCTCGGCGCCCGTTGATTCATGCACTCGGACGGACGGCATTTGCGACGTCTCCATGTATTTAGTCTTTTGAACTCTTTCAGACATTTTGATCGACGGGCGGGATCGTTCGACGCTGACAGCAGCAGCGTTGCCAACGTCAAGGCTGGCTCAGTGGCATCTCCATATTGCTCAACACGACCAACGAACGAAGCCCATCTTTGTCGGGAAGACGATGAAATCGTCGTCGCCGTGGCCATGCATGCATGCTTCTTCTGGCTGTCGGGAACCACCAGCTGCACTGTATTGTGTCTTGGAGCTCGGCCGTGCGGCCGGGCCGGCTGCCAAGTGCTGCTGCTCCTGGGTGGGCTGCTGGTCAAGATGTTGACGGTTTCTGGGTCCATGCGAGGAAGAATCGCTTGTGTTTGTGCCAGCAAGTCGAACAGTGAATGGGCAGATGAAGAGCTATCTATCCTATTGGCGGCGGTGAATCTCGTAGCAGCTTGAATCTGCCTTGTCCTAGGAGTTTGGAAAGTCTCAGCGCGTGGAAATTGCTGCCGAAAGTATCGGCCCGCGAACTGAAGTGCAAACGCGAGAAGGCGGCCGTACTCAGATTCCAACCCGGTGGCCGCGACGTTTTCTCCTCTCCTCCTCCTTTGTGCATCAGAATCCCCACCTGAACGTTGCTCTGTCGTGGGAACTGTGCTACGTTCCTTCTTTCCCCAAGTTTCTCGATTCCAGAATCCAGAATGCCTACTCTCGTTCGTCGTGGCAGCAACAGGCCGGCGGCCACGCCACATCGGACCAGCTCATCTCCCCGAGAGAAGAAGCGTCGATTTTGTGAGTAGACATGCGTACAATTGGGCCTGGAAAATCAGAGAGGACTGACTGATTGATGCGTTTGCATTTCCAGATTCTCCAAGTCATTCTCAAGACGACTATTTCTTCAACTGGGGGAGCGACGAATTTGACGGCCAGAAGAATGACGACGATTTCGTTGCAGCAGCAGCAGCAGCAGCAGCAGCCAAGAACGAGGAGGACAAGGCGTCGCCAATGCCTCTGTCGCCGACCTCTTTGGTGCCCTAAGCTTTCATGTCTCCCGGACGTAACCTCAACCCCTTCCCTCCCGACGACTTCGCCTTGGCGGCCTTGACGAACTCGCTCCAGGCCATCAACACAGCGCGAGCCCGCGTCCAGCAGGCCCGTCAAGACCACGACGCCGCGGAAGCCGCGCTCCGCTCTACCGTCGCCGGCCTCACCAAGGCGCAGGACACAGCCAACGCTACCGACCGGGAGGCAAACAACCTGAAGAACGCTCAGGCGGAGATCGCGCGGATCTGCGAACAACCAGCAACGGTCGAGGCCCTGCGCCGCATCGCCGACCAGAACAGGCTCGACCTCGCCGGCGTGTCCGAATCCGTATCGTTGGCCAATGACGACGTCAGACTCATGGGGGAGTCCAGGGCGGACGCAGCTCAGAAATTGGAACTCGAGAAGCGCGCGCTTCACCGAGCGACGCTGGACTTGGAGCAGAAAGAGACGGCATTGGCCAGGGCGGCCTCGATGGATAGCCTGCAAGCTCTGGCGGATGCGCTCGTGCCATACTTGGAGAAGGAGAGAGGGGCGTCGCTACGAAAGAGGCTGAGGGCCTGGAAATGTTGTCGCCTCCATCACCAGCGGGCTCGGGCAAGGCCGAGGCCGAGGCGGGGAACGAGGAAACTCACTGAAAGAGGCTGCTTAGAAAATCGAAATTGCAGCGTCTGCGGCACACTGATTGTGACTTTTGGCGAGCGTCGCTTGTATGTAGCAAAGATTGTTGCATACATGGTGGTGGCATGCTGGCCGCAGAATTTGAGCAATGAGAAAAAATCTCCAAACACCAGCATTGCCAGCGCGTCGATTGGTGCGAAAGAGGCAAAAGATGTCCGGTCATTGTGAGAATAAAAAACGTGCGGCGGGCCATGTTGGGGACCGGGAAGCAGTATGCCTGTAGACTTACAATGCAATCAGTGTGTGTGGTCGAATAGACAAGACATGCAGTAGTCTAATCAGACGGCCCCAAAGAAAGAGTGTTGCAACATCATTTATTAATGTGCCTGCCTTTCTGCCCGCCCAACGGACAGACATGAGCAGAGAAATGACCTACCGACCGACCGACCGACTCACAATACTCCCTCATCAAGCTGTGGCACAGCGAAGCCCGAAGTCGTCAGCCGGGCCAGGCCAGGCCATGCTTTTCCAGCGTTGGTGTCGTTCTCACAGTTGACACAGCCATCTTGATAAATGGAGCCGACAGAAGTCCAAAGATGACAGGGAGGGAGGGAGAGAAAGAGAGAGAGAGAGAGAGAGAGAGGCTCAAAGCATAAGGCGACTCGCGAGCAGAAGAATGCAACCGAGGCAAGAAGAAGAAGAAGAAGAAGAAGAAGAAGAAGAAGAAGAAGGAGAAGAAGACGCGAGCGAGGCTGCAGCAAGGCCATCTCCATCTCCATCTTCAATCATCAGTGCGAGATCCGCCCGCAAAGCGACCGCCACCATGAATGGCGGCGTCAAGAGAAGTCATCAAACAACACACAGAGCAACGAGCTGAGTGGAAGCCTCCTGTTTGCCGAATCCGACCTGGTTGCGAACGCTGAATATGTTCGTCTTCTCGCGTGACTTGGCCCTTGAAGACGCGTCGCATGTACTCAGTCTGGTGGGTTTTTGACATACACGACACGACGCAGGGAGAGAGGTACGTGGATTGGAGCAACGAGTAAAAAGCCGTCGTGTATTCCTCGAGGGGAAAGCAAGCTAGCCAGCGGTATCTACACCATCTTTCTCTCTGAAACCACGCACGTCCTGTCCTCTCTCTTCTTCTTCTCAACCGCAATGGCCATCTAAGATTTGTCCGTTACTGCAAAAACTCGCGGTAAATCTTGTACTCTTCCTCGACCATTGCCACGGCCCTGGCCACGTCGGCGTCGGCCCTCTGCCGAAGCTGCCGGAGCTCCACGCGCTGCTCATCCAGCCAGCGGCACAGTGACTCGAGAACCTCGATGCTCGTGCGCAGCCGGTCGGCGCCCGACTCCTCTCTTTGCAGCTGTTTTTGCGCGGCTCCTAATGACTCTTGGAGCTGCTGAAGGACCTGAGTGTCTGACGCACGCGACCGGGGCAGGTGCGCCATCTCCTGCACCAACTTTTCGCGCATGGAAACATCCCGACGAGTTTCCTCCGCGCCGTCCTGGCTGTTGTGGAGTCGCCTGAGAGCCAGCTGAAGCACGCGGACCATCTCTTCGACGTGCATCGTCGCTTCTGCCAGATTGCGGGACCGTTTCTTCAAGGCTTGCGCAGCCTCAACGACGTGTTTGGCGCCTTGTCCATTCAGACCCTCCCAAGGCACATCTGGCACCAGGGACGAATAAAGACTGCTTGGCTGTAAACCGAGGGCGCGCGACAAGACATGGCGCCAGCATGCACCGTCAATGTCGGCGGGAAGGTCGGTGCGGGCAATGAGATAGAGGCAGGTGATGATGACGTAGATGCCACAGTCGTAATCGTTGGTCTGTTGAGGCGCCTTTTATCCATGTCAGCAGACGCGTGGTTGAATAAGTGGAAAACGCTCGACGTACCTTCGGGTTCCGCTGATACTTCCACTTCCCTTCGTCCCAGTCGAGACCGAGCGCGCGCACAATGGCCTTTGCAACAACTTCCACGTCTTTTCTTGTACCGTCATCGCTGACAGAGTCGAAGAGGGAAGCATGGCAGAGCTCGAGATCAAGGGAGAGCACAACCCAATGCTTCCTCTGGGCGAGGTGCAAGGGGGCCAGCACCATCGAGTTGGATTCTCGCCGCAAGATGTGAAGTTGCGAAGCCCAGGCTTCCCAGGTTTGGTTCGGTGAGGGCAATGGGACATCAACGATGCAGACGTGGTCCAGTGGTTGGAATAGACGGACAAGTGCCCAGATGCTGCGATGGCTGAGCTGCTTGGCCGGGCCTAACTGTTGGACTATCTGCTCCGTGTAAGGAGGCGGCCATTTTGGGGCATCAGTCGCTCCTTCACCCGAGTCGTCTGAGATGGAACCTGGATGGCAAGAGGCACCGCGGGGGCTTTTGGATTTGGAAAGATTTTGTTCATCATTCTGTGGCTTTTGAGCTGGGAGGGCTCCCTCTTGTCCTCCTGGGTGCTTGACGTCAGATGCTGGCGGGTTTGGCGGGTTTGGCGGACGGCGGCGGCGGACGACCGAAACGTTGGCACTCAAGTGCGCTTCTTGGAGAAAGTCGGGAAGCTTGTCTGTGTAGTTCGGGCCAGCCAAAGATGGACCCGCCCGCGTCTTGTAATTGGGGTCTTCTTCAATGATTGGCGACAGGGTTGGTGACTGGAAAAGCTGGGGGAATCGCAAGTTTCCACCAATCCGACGCCGCTTCGGCAACGCAGCTGCGGACTCAGACTCGGACTCCGAGCAGACGCGGCGTTGCTTGGTCGGTGGTTCCTTGAAGAGAATGAAATCCGACTGGCGCTTCATAGGTGCACTGGAGGACTCGGAATCAGAGCCGAAGCGGCGCTGCACCTGAGATGGTGTTTTGACAGATTCCAAAGCCTGGTCCCGGCAATTTTTTGATTCTTTCTCGTCTTGAAAACCATGTTCCTCCGCTTTGCCTGCCTTTATTCGGTTGCACGAGGGAGAGTCGTCGGCGGTTGGAGTCCTGGGTAGCTTTTGGGGGGTTTCTCCATGTCCAAAATCGTAGTCATCCAGGTATGCATCGATGGGTTCGCCCAAGGGTGATTCAGAGAGCGCCGATAGATCGCGCCGCCCCATTTCAACATCAGGCTCGCTGCCTGAATCGGACTGCGCATCTGCCCAACCATCGCCATCTGCACTGTCAACGGCATCGACCCTGATATCATCGTCGCCGTCGCGGCCGGCAGCGCTGGGGTCTGGGGCACTCGCGTCTGGTTGAGTGTCGTTGGCGGTTTCATCGCCAAGGTCCATGTCCATGTCCGTGTCGTTGGTGTCGTTATTGTGATCGATGTCCTCATGATTGTCGAGGTTGGTGTCGTCGCCGTCCGACTTTGATGGGGTTTGAGTCGAGTCTGAAGCAGGAGAGGGTAGCGCCGTGTCCTGAGCATCCTGTGGTTATCAGCTTTGCGGCACATGGAGGACGCGTGTCTGGCATCTTACCTGTTCGTGTGTCTTGGTCGACTTGCCCTTGCGACGGGACACAGTGCTCTGTGCAGTGTCGACAATGTCGCAGGCTATCATGGCCCCTTTGACGTCGCTTGTGCACCAGTCGCGCTTGTGTATGCCGCGGGCGTTGGTTTCGAGACGGGCTCGGCGGGCCTTGTCCAGGGCCAGCTTCGCTTGCGCCCAAGGCACATCTTTGCCGAGCCTTGCAAAGTTGCGCAGTGCCGTGAGAAAGTCGACCGATAGGAGTGCCGAGGCTCCAAACGCGTCGAGCAAAGCCGTGTCGTTCAGCTCCCAGGACGACTTGCCGAGGTCCTCAACGAAACACCGCGTGCGGCCAACGAGGGCAGTTGTGAGAGCGAAACAGCGGAGACTATCGGCGCTGAGGTAGCTCTTGATGTTGTTGATCTTTTGCCGTTTGGCTTCGTGGACAAGTTGGCGGAACTCTTCAGCGACGGCCGTCGACGACTTCTTCGCGACGCTCTCAAACTCCTGCACCGCGTGCAAGAAGCTGGGAGGAGGAAGTCGGAGCGACATTGTGAGGTCGGCGAGGGAGGGAAACAGCGTACATGTTGGTGCGAGGGGTGGCTGGTGAGCGGTCGAAGGATGGCGGGATGATGGATGGAGGTGGTTACACTTGGGAGTCGCAGTTGGAGGAAACAGCCAACTCGGGCCGACATAATCCTGTACGGGAAAATAATTCCCCCGAGATTTCCCTGTACAGATAAACATTTTCCTGACAGAGCTCAGACCACCCACCGCCAGGGATTCGCAACGCGGGGATCCCGTTTTTCCTCGACCACCGCTGCGCGTCAACTCCCACCCGGACAGTAATTGCGATGAAGTTTCGGACAAGCTCATTGAATACACACCGCTCAAGCTCTCACAGAATCCTGCAAACGACAGGCCAACCTTTCCACCTACCCTCTGCTTGCTGCCAGCAGCAGCAGGTTCCCCTCGATCACGAATGAAACATTTCCCCGTCGCAACACGTCGTCGAATTCAACATGGATATGTCTGCCAACTTCCCCCGCTGCATTGTACTCTTCCCCATGAGGCGTGCAGTGGTGCGCGCGAGGATCCCTTAAGCAAACGCTGTCGCCGCATACGCCGCGAGATCTCTCTTCCCTTCTCCTTGACCTCCTCTTTCTCCTCCGCCGACATCGCCCCCCCCTTCGCCTTTGGGGCCAGCCACATGCCCGGGCATTCCCCGGATCAACGAGACACAAATTGAGGGCTTCGGCAGCAAGAGGCGCTCGATCACAAAAGCCGTCGGTCGCGTCGAGCCGGAGCAAGCATGTACAGGGTGGAAAACTACATTTGCAGCAGCAAGAGGGTGACGACGACCACGGGCACGGTCGCGTGGAGAGTCAGTCGTGAGGACATGTGTACGTCAAGTGCGGTCGCGTCGCCGGGTGACGGGCGAGCGGAAGATACGACGGTCCTTTGCCCTGAGAAAACCAGAGGACGGGCCACCTTGATTCACCACCAGGGCCTGACTTGGTGATTGTCTGACTGTCTGCCGGACACCTCCGAAACACAGACGGGCAGCCCCAAAGCACCGACATGTATATGTTCCCATCCAACTGTCCTCTGCACCACCACCACCATCACCCACCTACTCCCCTCTCTTCTTACCTGCCTGCTCGAACGCACCCACGCAGCGCCATCAACAAGACAAATGCCCAAACGAAAGCACTGCCAGGCATGGCTGAGCCACGAAGGCCGCCTATGCCCCAACAGGGTGCGGCCAGGCGGCGGCGACCTTTGCACCACGCATCTCAGCAGCGGCGGTAGCAGTGGTAGTCGCGGGATGGGTCCAGTACGTACATGTCTAGTATTCGTCGGCCGACACTTCTCGCTTGCTTGCGAATTGGCCAACTGACTGGCTGACAGACGACGACGGAGAAAAAGTCGGCAAAATCAAGGAAAACCACAGAGCGCCCTCAGCAGCGGAACCGCCGTCACACCGAGAGCTCGGACGGCGACGACGACGAGGAAGATGATGTCTCGTTGGGCCTCGCGCCCGAAGTGCTGCGCATGATAGAGCTCAACCACAAAAACAACCATAATCCGAACAACGTTGGCGACGCCAACACCAACTTCAAAGCTGATGCTGCGACGGGCGAGACTCAGCAGCTGGGCAGGGCCGCCAAGGCGCAAGCTGTGCGCGTTGTCAAGGCTTTGGAGCGCATGGGGTTGTAGAATTGCATCCAGCTGCCTCTTCCACCTCGCATCGAAAACAACGACCGACCCGACCCATGCGTCTCCATCTGAAAATTCGAGCGCGATCCCCGAGGATTTTGCGGGACTGGAAAAGAGGCCAGAAAAGAAGTGAAATTGAAGTTGATGGGCGCGCTGGGCGTATTGTTGCATTGCCGCGGCGCCCCAACCTTTGAGCAATTTCCCAGCGCCTCGGTCTGTCTCTATGCCTGCCACCAACAGTTTCTTTCTTTCATCTTCACTTTGTCTTTTTCCTCTCTTCTCTTGTTTCGCAAGTCGCCAAAGGAGGATCGACATTTGATGCATGCAGCGGCATGGTTGGTTTGCACGTACTCATGTCATACCACTTTTCGTCAAGGATGGGGGCGTACACATGTACCTACCATGGATGCAACCCGTGACTGGGAAGGCGGGAGAGTAAATGCGATTTTTTTTTTTTTTTTTTTTTTTCGGTGCGGTTCCAGGTTGCGGCTCGCCATGGCCACCAATCCTCCATCAATACCTCCCCAACTCGACACCCACCTGCAGCCGTTTACAGCCTGCGCCTTATGAGCCTTTCCAACTCCCCAAAACTCCACGCCATCAATTGCATGAGTCCCACCGCTCTCTGAATACAAATACATGCACCTCTAGAGACTTCGGGCTACGCATCTTCAAGCAGTCGATGGACATGCGGGCTGCAATGATGTACGTAGCACCATTGCGTCGTCCATCCACAGCAGCAAAACTTCTTGGGGCAGCATAGCCGAGCGCGGCATCGATTATTAGAAGAAAATGTCCATATCTTTCCGCGAGAAACGCCGACCAACACGAAAAGACTTCGTGCTGCGTGGAGGGGAGAGAAAGGGCCCAGAACAAAGCTGTCGGCAGTTTTACCACATCGACTAGTGGTGCGACGAATGCCCTCGAAGGTCTACATCTAGGCGGATCCGAGTGAAAGGATCATCAATCACCATCAAGCAGGGTTTCCACGCATCATTCCGAACACCAACCACCTCCTCAACACTTTGTTTATCCTGTGTGCAAGTTTCGACCCCGAGATCCTGGACCTAGAGACCGGCACGTAAGTATGCACATGACCCCGAATAGCCACAAGCTAACAAAGAGAGACCAGAAGACCAAAAGCGCTCTCTCTAGCAAGCGCATGAGCTCGTCGCCGTCTATGAACTGCGGCTCCCCAAGGGCTGAGTCATGCTCGACCGCAGCCACCATGTCCCGCATATTGTCTCAATGCTCGCCGTGCTTGACCCACAAGGCTGCCACCACAGCGCTCACTATGACCCATACACCCCGCAAGCATGCAACCTACGCGTACACGAACGGCGCGCGGCTGCAGTCCATTGAAAGCTCAGCTTAATAGTTGCGGCCAAGGGCAGCCGGGACGGCTTCGACCAGCTTGTCCACAGTGACCAGGACGGCGGCTATGCAGCCGCTGCTGCTGCTGGGGCCGTAGGCGTCTAGGTTTCGTTCCTGTTCGTACTTAGCGTCGTCGTCTTGGTTATCTAGCTCTTCAATGACCGTTGGGCGGCTGCCAGAGTAGTCGAAGAAGGGGATAAATGCCGGAGGTTACGGCATCTAGGATGGAAGTCTTTCGACAGACGCGGGAGAGTGTGGATGGAAGGCTAAATTGAACGTCTGCGCGAAGCAGACCATGAGACGCAGCACATTTGCTCAACAGAGTGCCGTCTCGCCAACAAACTGAGAGCACGGGAAATGAAGAGTCGTTATGTTCTAAGGAGCGAACAAACAACGCCCGGCCTTAGAAACGCGCGACGCGGTTCGAGGCCCGCGACTATAACAACAGCTATTTGATTTTTCCATCTTGCTTATCAGTCCATGGACTAACTCAAATCCTCTGTCTAGTGTTAACATGCCTAACGCAGAACCGCGAAGAAAACACACACACACGGCGCAGAGGGACGCGCAGAATTACAAAGAAGATCCCAGCCTGGCGCAAAGAGACGTGCAGAACCAGCAGAGAGAAGTTCGACCGCCTGTGTTTATTGAGTGCCTTGCCCATGGGCCACTTGGCGCAGTCTCCTTCCTCCCTCTCAATCTTAAGCACAGGCTGTTGCCCTGCTCATTGAGGTGCACCGGAGACTTATTCATCCTCTAGCCTGTATGTATTCTCTCTCTCTCTTCCCCCTTCTACATGCAAGCAACAGCGAGTGTAAGGCTGGCCAAAGCATCCCCTTGTATTTTAGGGGGTCCTAAATTCTCTTAATTCTCGACGCATCTGTCTTGATTCCACCTCTCTTCTCTTGATCTCGCCATGGAACCCCTCACCGGACTCGAGAACGCTTATCGTGCTCATTACTACTTTCTCCGGCCCAAAACAAAGACTGATGCTCGCGGCTCGGCTCCTAAGCCAGAGGAAAAGGAGTCTGACGACTGGACTACTTGGTGCCATTCGCCCTATTTGCGTCGGCCGAGCTGGCTTGTCTAGCGTCTGCCAACGCAACTCCATGGCCGCTCCCAAGGCCTCTTCTCTGGGTTTCCTTCCCTTTCTTTGTCTGACACCGGACCCGGCTGCTAAGGCTTCGACGTCTTTTGCCTCGTTGCCTTTTTTTCGCCTTTGAGACTGCAATCAATTTTCTCGTCTTGTCGGCATCTCAGGTGGTTCTAGAGAGCCAACCCGGCCTACCGTACTCCATGGCTACATAGTGGTGGAACAAGCATCCTGTCTGACTTTTGCCGATTCAGATGCTGAGCGGCGGGTGAACAGGAATATTGCCTGTGACCTTACCTATCAAGCATCGGATTAGATGGACGGGTGAATAGCGCGGCGCGCTTGCTTCGCGGTGGCGTGTGTGCGTGCGTGCGTGCGTGCGTGCTTGTTTTGCCTGCCTGGGTTCCATCTCCACCTCTAGCCTGACTGAGCCCTGCAGAGCGCTTGATGCTCTGGGAGCGGTGGTTTTTGAAGGACACGCGCCAATCTCGGCCGTTTCTGCATCGCGGGTTGGCCATGGTCTTGTCTTCTTGCATCGCTGAGCAGCACATCACATCACCTTGCAGACGGTCGTCGTCGTCGTCATCGTCGTCGTTGCGCGCTCAGTGGAGTGGCACGTCGCTGTCCGCAGCGGCAGCAGCATCAGCGGCACCACTCCACCCGCAAGATATTCCAAACGCCTCAATCTATCTCTGTTTTTCTTTGATGAAATATTACAATACAGTATCCAAGGTGCATGGTGGGTGAAGCTGCAGGGGCAGCTCGCTCGCCTCACTTGGTCGGCGACAACCCAGCCACTTCTGTCCAAGTGTGTTTACAGATCAGGTCGTGCATGGGTGGGAGGAAGCGAATTATCTCGCTCCTTGCCCGTCCGGCAAGAAAAAGGGGGGCGGTGAAGGAGAAACACGAGCGATTTGCATGGATGAAGGTGGCGAGTGTTTCGCTCTGTAGGATTGATAGTAGACATGAGGACAGGCCCGGATTATAGCTAATGGTGAGCAAGCAAGCTACGTTGATTGATACGGTGGTGGCTACCTACTTGTCTTGTAATGAACGCGTCCGAAAACTCGTCTAGCTTGATGATGCTACCATTTAAAGAAAAGAGAGAGCGCTGAGTAGAAAATTGATCAATATTGAGTGAGTTCAGAGCAAGTTGCAGCTATTACCATGGAGAAATCCATCATATCTATGCCTCGGGGTCATCATCCATGCTGATTCCTCAGTCTTTGGAAGAAATATCCCATTTCACGCGACAATTTGGACAGACAAATGTTGGGTCTTCGCGTTTGGGGCCAGGCAAGAGGTGCCCGACGCAGGAGAAGTGCCAGGCGTGCTTGCAAGGTGCAACGAAAAGAGCAGTGTCGACGAGTTTATCGAGGCAGATGGAACATTCATCGGTCTCGTGGATGTTGCCGAGAAGGAGTTTGGGCTCGAGGTTGGTGTTAGGTTTGGGAGCCGGTTCCCTGCTCGTGTAAGCGATACATTCATGAATGAATCAATAGATGATGAGTTTATCTACTCGTGTTTGACGTCAGAAGGTGGTGGCTTCGAGCGGGGACGCGGCTGGCTCCGTTGGGCAAGGGCTTGTTCAATCATCGAGGCCAATATTGGATCATTTTCAAACGCCAACGCCGCGTCAAGTTGATACAGTCGACGAAATCCTACTCGGACAGGCAAGTCTGAAGGTATATGGGGAGGCCATTCGTCTTCTTCCACGAATTGGGGGCTTGAGCGGGAAGGCGGCCGGTCAGCCTCTTGTTGATGAGACTCGACAGGCGATGCCTGTTGAAGCGGCTGGCGAAGCTCATTGATGGAGGCTTTGCGGGTAGTTGTGAGCAAGGTCGGATCGGCAGGAAGCGATCTGCGAGACTTTCGTTGGCGTATCGATCCAGAGCTTTGATGACGGCGAGGATCAAAGTCTTCCTCCACAGGCACGCTTGCGTGGGGATTCGGCTGAAAAGGCTCTTGTCGGCGAGGCTCTTGCAGTCCAGTCAAGTCGATGTCCGCCACAGGTGCGCTTGTACGGGGACGCTGCTGAGGCTCGACGGGTGCTTGTCGGGGCATCGAGTCAAAGCTCGAACCAAGGCCAAGTGGCCGGCGACGCTCAGCAAGGAGTCGCTGATACTTCGCTTCATACTCTGGTTCGAGGGGAAGCGTCCGGCGGGGCTTGCGTTGGCGCTTCGAGCCAGAGGTATGACGACGGCGAGGAAATTCCCCAAGGTCTTCCTTTGTATGTGCGTCTGAGCGGGAACTTGGCTGGCTCGGCCCCTGGCGAGGTTCGGCATGGGCTTGCTCGCCAATCGAGGGAGAGGTTTGACGAGGGCGAAGGGATGGGGGAGCTGGAACATTGAAAGGGCTGCTCAAGATGTCAGCAATGATCCCACTGACGACCAAGGCACTTACTCGAGGTGAGGTCTTTGGGGTGTCGTCCTGCTTGATTGATGGAGCTGGCGAGGGTCAGGTTCGGCTTGGGCTGTCGTCCTGATTGAGCGCTGTTGAACCGGGCGAGGTTCAGGTTCAGTTGTGCTCGAGCGCGGCCGAAGCTGGCTCGGGTCAGGTCCATTCTCAGCTGCGCGTGCCCGTCTGCCATCGCGGGGCCTTGGAACGCGATTTGTAGGGCGAATCGAGACCAGTTGACGAGGAGGGCGAGGTGGGGGTGTGGGGGATTCTGGGTCAGGCTGAATGGGTCCGAGGCGCGGCGGCCTTAGCGGTGGTCGAGAAGACGGCATGATGGGATGGCTAAGATGACAGGATGGACTGCGTTCATGGTCGTGATGGGTGTGTTTCATGGTGTTGGATGTTGGGTGTTGAGTAGGGACCGACGGCGACGGCGACGGCGACGGATGCACGGAGGTTCCGCGCCGGGAGCCGCTACGAGCGCCGTACTACTACTTCGACCGTCTCTACCTACATCTTTCAATTACTGTCAAAGCCTGGAAAGGGTCTTGAATCAAATTGGGATGGCAGTTTCTAAAGGTTTGCATCTCATTCCGACTGTAAATGACTATTGCATCCACCGCTCGTTGACAGTTACCTCACAGCACAGATTGTACTGCACGCATGCCATTCAAATCTCCTCTGCCGCAGTCGCTTTGCCGGGAGGCGGAGGAGGAATTTGATTAATTAGAGAATGCTGATAACCAAGACAGAGAGTTGTCGCGTCTCGTGGTCATCAGCCATCGTCGCCGTGCGTCGCTGCAACCACTGCCGTCTTAAGCATTCTGCGCCGGGCAAAAATTGGCGAGTTCGCTTTTCTAGTCGCTGATCTGCAAGGTCAAGACGCTGGCCAGGTCGATGACGGGGTGCAAAATGGCTGGCGACGGGGTAGCGTGGGTTAGGTGTTCTGCCTGTCGATTCGCTCGCCCGTCCAACCGTCCACCACTCAATCGCTCCCCCAAGAATTCAAGGTTTCAGTCGGTCCAATCGACTCACATTGTCTTTCCAGAAGTAGGAGTCGCAGCAGTAGAGAATTGATGATGACACGAGGATAGAAGTCGATAAACTCGACGGTTGGCTGGCGTTGGACTGAGCTGTCAATCTACTCATTGGAAGGCTTCATGTTTTCCGGGCGAGAGGTTGACGGAGGTTTGTGCATCCTTGAAAGATCCCCGGGATCGACGAGTCCTCGAAAGCTCCGGTCCGTCCTGCGATGACCGAGAGGCACGAGTAGCAGCCATGAGTGACCCGTCACAATCATATCCAGAACGTGATGGCGGCTGTTGCGCGGCGCAGGCCGTACCCAAAATCATTACCACTGGGAACAGAGTCACTGCGGCATGTGGGGAGGAGCCCTTTGTTATCAATTTTGGAGACCGAACTCGACGAAGGAGTCGTCGAAGCAGGGTCGTAGTTTCCAGCAACGCGAGTGTTGACGGCCAGGATGTTCATCACTGGACTTGCGGCGTGGAGATGCTTTCTGGGGCCCCATTGATGTTCACCACGGCCACCGTCGTGGCGACCTTGCCTTCAGCGGCCGTTTTGTGGCGCCTGGTACGCGACCTCGAACGATTTTACCTCGGAGCAGCGCAGCACTGCTGAGTTTTATAGAAGAACGCGTCAACTACGGTCGTTCCCTTCCTTTCCCGTCGTTGAGCCATGCTGCCTTGCCACAATATCTCCCAGCCTAGATTGTATCTCAGGTCACCGGAATGAAGCCATCATCAGGCACTGGTAGGAATGGTCTGCCGTCGATCCTTGAGTTTCAAAATACCTTTCACAGTTAGTCAAGAGTTTAATGGAGCATGGGCATACCGGGGAGTGCACCAGGAAAAGCCGAGGATTCTGACGGCAAGGGTGGGTGATTGAAGACACGGCCTGCGCAGGCCAGACCGAACGAGAGAGGCCCGAGAAAGGCGACGGACAACAGCCAGCTCAGGGGCGGGTTCCAGGTAGACAGCCAGCAAAGACCGAGACGATTTGACGGGACGGACGGAGAGGTAGAGGTAGGCCAAGTTGGGTTGGGGTTGGATTTCGAGGAGGCGGCATGAAGAGCAAACAATCCAATGAGTGGCGCAGCTTTGTTTACGTGTTGTTTACGTGACTACGCCACAGCCACAGCCACAGCCTTGCCCACCGAATTTCGCGTGTCGCGTCGCGTTTCCTTTTCTCCTCTCACCACCACCTGCCTCTCTTCCCAAACCACCCATTCGCGGTATCGCCATCCCTTCGCCATCGATACCTGAATGTTCTCCTTGACAATCCCTTCGCAGCGTCGGACATCAACCCCGCCGCAGCTGCATAACCGACGTCAAAACACCATGCCAAACATGGTCCGTCTCCATCTTCACTAAACCCTCGAAAACGCCTTCCAACCGAGACAGCGTTTTCGCTAAATGCAGCGACGAGATAAGTGACGGCAGCTCTAATGCCGATGATCCGACCTCTAGCACCCTAATCCGAAACTTACATAACACTTAAGGACGTCACATTACGAGCCGATAAAAGATAATACTTACTATAAGAGTAAATAAACACCTCTAGTCCTTAGGGACATACTAGAAAAGTACTAGCTAAGGGTAAGTAGTTAGCATACCTATAATAAATAGGAAGTAGCTAATAGACTAGTAGCTAGTATTAAAGGAAACTAGATAGGCTAAGAAAGGTTAAGATAAAAACTCTAGGGAATTAAGGTAATATAGGTAAGATTAGCTATACTAATACTACTACTAAAGATTCTATATCTTTCTTTAGCCTATACCTACGCCTACCTATTTCTATTTAGAAGAGAGCTATACCTTTCCCTCTATAGATAGCCTTATAGAATACGCTAATATATTTATATTAATAGACTTTATAAGTACCTTAATTTTAGGTACTAGGATCTAAGTATAGATAGTAAAGAAATTATACCCTATTAGATTATATTCTACTAAAATATAAGAGCGCCCTACTAGTATATACTATAGAGATAGAATAATAGGCGCTAGATAGGAAGCTTTACTATTAAGCCTAATACGGTCTATAGCCGCTATAGTAAAGTTACTATCGCTATTACTACTACTACTAATATACTAACTAGCTTAATGCTTATATAGCTAATAAAGATAATAATTAGGGGCGCTATTTACTTTAAGGCTACTAGACGTATATTTTATAGGCTATAGAACGCGGCTTAAGCCGAGTTTAGCTTAGCTCTAATACTATAAGACTATAAAAATTATTAGTAACATGTTAGTATACTTAAGTACCTATTCCTTAATTAAGAATAACGTTCTAAATTAATCTACCTTTTTCTAATTATAATTAATTTCCCTTCTATTAACCTCTCTAAACGATTTCTAGTAGAGTTTCGTAGTCTAACTAACGACGGGCCTTACTACTTATAAATAATTAAATCCTAAGGTAAGTTATAGGTTATTTATAAGGTTATAGTTATACTTAGTAGGGTATTTATAGGATATCTACGCGATTAGGAGAGAGGTAAGAATATAGAAACCTTAATCTATACTACCTTTTCTCTCTTCTTATTCTATATATATTAACTAGGTTATTATAATACTTTAATTAAGCTCTCTTACCTTATAATCTACTTTTTAGTCTAAGCTTTTTACTACCTTTACCTTAGATATTATTAGTATACTCTATCCCTTTCTCTTACTAACTACTATTAGGTCTCTATTACTTACTATAGCTAGCCTTCTCTATATTATTAGCTAATAAAGTATCTCCTATCTAAGTATACTATCTTCTTTATAATATTCTTATCTTACTAGCTATTCTAAGGCTCTACCTCTTACTATTACTTAACTTTTACTACTCCTTTTTCCTTCTTCTATATAAAGAACTAAGCTAATAGGGATAATTAGCCTTATAGATATAGAAGCTATAACGTTTCTTAGTAGCTTAGTATTTTAAAGCTAGAATTACTTTAGAATTATCTAAGAGTCCTAGAGTAGTAACCTACTAACTTTCTAATTAGATACTACGCGTAGGTAGCTATCTAGACTTTAATCTAGAACTCTCTTATACTTATTTACTAATATAGTAATTCCTTATCTAGTAAGCCTTATCTTCCTTATATAGTTTTATATAGCTAACTATAACTAGGTCTTTATATATATTAGTCTATTTCTATTAATCTTACTTACTATTAATACTAATACTCTTATATAGGCCTTTTATTTTAATAAAGTATTCCCTCTTTCCTCTCTTAAAATCTCTATCCTAATAACTTCTTAATAGTTTAAATATTCCCTCTACTAATAAGCTAGTATTAATATAGTAAACCTATAGCCGCGCCTACCTAGATATAAGTTATACTTCTACCTAGATAATAGTAATCTTATATAAAAAGTAGAGTTTAACGTTATAGCTACTACCTATATTATTAATATTTAACTCTCTTTAATTCCCTTTCTTATACTTAGTAGACTTATCTACTTTAATACGTAATTTATACTAGGTCCTAAGTATACTATATCTTAGAATCGCGCTTATTAGATACTAGCTTATACCTACTAAATATATACCTATACTACCTCTATATAATTTATTACTCTATAGCGCGTTAACGAACCTTAAATACCCCTTAACCTCTACTACTATTATCTAGTACTACTTATCTAGTCCTATAGTAAGGTCTTAGCTTTCTCTTACTTATATCTTAAAAGTATACCTATTACTATATCTACCTATCCTACTAACATGTTACTTACTAAGCCTTTTAGCTACTTTACGTTTCTTAAAACCTACGCTTTTCTAACGGCCTTACTAAAGCTAATTTTTTTATATACTTAACCTATAGGAAATTTTAATACTATATATATAAATAATAGCGATTTACCTAGAGCTCTACTCCCTTACTATTTTATATAGCTCTTTAGGACTTTATATAAAGTCTTTAGAGTAGAATTAAAGAGGAAAATATAAAAGGTAATCGTCCTTACTAGCTTTTAGTTATTACTACTCTAGATTACCTATATCCTTATTTTATCTATTATTCTCCTATATCTTCTCGCGTTTTCTACTAAGTATAATAAGAGTAACTAAGATAGAGGAGCGTAGTTTTAGTAATAGTACTAAGTTAAAAGGGAAAGGTAAGACTAGTTATTAGACTTAATATAATAGATAATTTCCTAGACCTAGTAGCTAACCTATTAACGCTAAGAGTAATAGAAACCTAAGTAATACTAAAGTTAGAGAAGCTATTTTTACTAAATATAGATAGTATAGTAGTATAACTTACTATTAATAATATTTTATAAAATATAGTAACTAAAAATAAAAAGAAATAAAGATAGTTCTACTTTTTACTATAGCTCTAGTAGAGCTATCTCCCTATTAGCTAGGGCGTTACTATTCTTAGACCTATACTACTACTATTACTAATACCTCCTAACCGTACTACTACGTTTAGAATCTAGCTATTTCTCTAGCTAAGGAAGTATCTAAGCTACTCCCTTAGTATATTTTCTAGTATTAAATACTATAGGGCTATATAGTATCTTAAGGTAAGCTTTACTAAAATAATACTAATTTTTAGGATCTAGAAGGTATAGTA
This sequence comes from Phyllosticta citriasiana, assembly GCF_038021145.1. NCBI lineage: Eukaryota > Fungi > Ascomycota > Dothideomycetes > Botryosphaeriales > Phyllostictaceae > Phyllosticta > Phyllosticta citriasiana. The sequence goes on from NW_027117301.1 coordinate 229,239, forward strand.
TCTCCTAGATACGTAGGACGTAATTCTTTAGATTAATTATATATAGATTTTAGTTTCTATATTACTAGAAGATTTCTATAATAGCGTAGGCCTTAGCTATAAGTACGTTAGGAGAGGAATCTAGTAGTAGTAGCTATAGAGTAATAGTAACGGCTAATAATATAGTATTAGCTATATTATTTTATTTACCTTAGTAGGGAAAAGGAAATGTGGAGTCTATTATATAAGGTAGTTACGAAATAGAGATTAAATATCTAGTATAGAAGAAGGACTATCTTTATATATACTTTAATTTTAGAAGGTAATAGGCGGCCTAAAGTAAAGAGTAAGTAGAAGAAGACGTCTAAATACTTCTATAATAGTAGTATCTTATAAGGAATCTTCTAGTCGCTATAGCTTATACTTTATATAGCTTCTTAGAGTTTATAACGGCGCGAAATAATAGAAGGATCTCGTAGGAAGGGCCGTAACTTACTATATCTTCTAGTATCTTAGTATTCTTCTCTCTAGTCTATACTCTAAAACCGCTATATTATTAGACTTACTAGGTATTATTAGTTAGTATACTAGTAAGTAATCTTTATATTTAATATTTATTAAACTTAAGGCTAGTCTATAGTCCTCTTACCTAGAATTACGCTAAGACGACTCTACTATATATACTTAATACGATATCTTTAATATCTTCTAAGGCGTAGTAGTAGCGATATTAGTAGAGAACTAATAAGGTACGTTTATAATTACCTAATTCTAGTTATATAAAGTAGTTATATAAGTAGATAGTTATAGAGAAGAAGATAATATCTTCCCCTTATTATATAACTAATTATATATACGGACGTACCTACTTATCCGTAATTATTATAAGCCTAAAATTACTAATATATACCTAGTTAACTAATTAGAGCCGCGTAACTTAAGTAGGCCTTCTCTAGCTATATATTAAAGCTCGGTACTATACCTAATTAGGATAATCCTATAGGAAATATAGAGTTTTTAATATTAGGGTACCCTACCCTATAAAGACTTATACCTTTCTAGATTAGGTAGTTTTAAGAACTTTCTAGGTATTATACCTTAGTAAAATTACTATAGCTACTAATACTACTATTATTCTTAATATAGCTAAAGACTAGGATAGATAGCTTAACTAGACTATCTCCCTCCTTAATTAATATAATCTACTTAAATATACTAGCCTTATTACCCTCTTCCCTAAAGTAGAGCCTTAAGAGCTACTCCTTAAAGAACTAGTCCTTACTAATAAAAAGGACCTTAAAACCTATAAATAATAAGCCCTACTCCTCCTACTATATAAGGACTTTACTACTAAGAAGTACCTTACCCTTAATAAGATTATAGATACCTACTCCCTAACTACTAAACGCTTAGCTTACGGAAAACCTATAATTAAGGAAAGGATAAGCGCCCTAAAGGATAGGTTTATGCTAATAAGTAACTATAGAGAGAAGATACTCTTAAAGGAGTTAAGATAGCTTTAGAAGGGATTAAGAATATAAGACCCTATAAATTAGGTAAGTAAATAGGAGTATCTCTAATAATATATAGAGGATTTAAAGCTTCCTAAAGTAGGTAGGATAGTTAAGTACTTTATATAAGCTATCTATAAGTCTAATAAGTAGGCTATATCTACTCTCTAGATAAAGAAGCTCCTATTAGCTTACCTTAATCTTTCTACTACTATTAATACCTTTTTAGTATATAGATAAGACTTTAGTATAAGTAGCTATAGTAGTAACGCCGCGGTCCTCTAAGACGTTTTAAGTAACATAGACTAGATAATAATAAAAGGTTCTACTACGTCATCTAAAGGCTATCCCTATAGAGACTTAACTAGGAAGATAGATAATAAGTAGTACCCTATATATACGGCCTATAATATTATTAACCTAGCTAAATATAAGCTACTAAATAACTACTTAAAGGAGGAGAAGGCTTAACTATTATACTATATAGACTAACTTAAGGCTAAGCCTTACTAGAGAGCTATTTCTAAGTAGTTTAATAATACTAAGGTCCTTAAACTATTAGATAACGATGAATCTATAACTATAAAACTATATAAAGGGAACGTATATATTACTATCTCTAGCTAAAACCTATAAAACTACTTAGTATAAACGGTACTAGATAAGGGATAGATCTTAGATATAGGCTTAGATCTTTATATCGTTAACTACTACTCTTATATAAGCTTTAAACTAATAAGACTTCCGTTAAATAATAATATTAATATTAGAAATAGAACGATTAGAGTAGTTACGTATAGGAGAGTTAAACTTTATATAAAGGATACTAAGGGCTACCTATATAACCTAAACCTCTATAATATAGCGTATATCCTAGGCTTTTACGTTAATATTATATCTAAAGGACGCCTTAAAAAAGCCGGCTTTACTTAGTAATTATAGGATAACGTAATACTCTATAATAGAGATCTATTACTTTAACTCTCTTAGCTATAAGGACGTATTCTATACTTCCTAATTAATACTCTAGCCTAGTAAATACCTTAGATACTTAACTAGCTAGCTAATAAATAAGGGAATCCTCTTCTAGTAGACTAGGTCCTTAAAGTATAGAAGTAATAAGCTTACGCCTCTATTATTTAAGATCTTTAAACTATAACCTTCTAAGACTAGTAATAATAGTAAGCTTATAAAACTACGCTATTTACCCTAGCTATTACCTACTATAGTATAAACCTAATAAGATCTCTTCTATCTCTAGCCTAGTACGCCCTCCTTAGCTATATTAGCCGTAAGTAAATTAAATACCTAGAGTATAAGGTAGAGAGAGTAGCTATTATATTATTACCTAAGAATATACCGCGTATAAATAAGTACGACGTATATATAAGATCTAAGAGTTCTATAATAAATAACTAGTACGCTATAGCCTATCTCTCTACCCTATAGGGAGAGATAGTAGTAGACGTTATATACTTTACGCCTACGTATAACGGAGACCTATACTTATTCTATACGTACGACTTAGAGACTAGAGTATACTTTATAAGCTTATATCCCATAAATAATACTAAATACTAGCTAAAGATATAGAATAAGCTAGTAGCGTTTATCTATACCCTTAGGTAAGATATCTATATCTTAAGAATAGATAATAAGCCGAAGGCTAGACTAGAGTTCTAGTTAATAGTTCTTAATAATAAAACTAAGATTAAGCTAATAGTACTATATACTTTAGTATAAGATCTAGCTAAGAGAGCTAGGGGGGTAATTATTTAGGTAGTATATTCTCTACATTTATACGCTAATCTACTAGAGAACCTTTAGCTAGAAGTTTATACTATAGTAGCGTATCTAGTTAATTACTCCCTAATATAGCGACTTAAGTAGAAAACCCCGTTTAAGCTTACTACTAGCTATAAGCTAAATCTTACTTATATTAGGCTATTTAGCTATAAGGCGTATATCTATAGGATAGGGAAGGACTAACTAGGTAAGACTTATAAGCTAGAGTTACGCGCTAATATTAGATACTTAGTCGGCTAGGATTTAATAATAATTATATAAATCTAGATCCTATTATTAAGTAAGGTAGTAAGGACTAGGAACATCCTCTTTAATAAACGCTAATAATATTACCTAGGCTAGCTAGAGGACTAATAGGCTATTAACGTACTAAATATACTTAATCCTTACCTACTAGACTAATTCTATAAGCTACTTTTAGCCTTAGGACTCTTTAATATATAAGAGAAAGTTCTTAACTAGTAGGAGCCCTATTACGACCCTTAAAAGCTCCTATTAAATAAGCCGTTTTAGGAAGATTAGGGCCCTATTAACTAGAATAACTTTTAATATAATATAATCTTTTCTATTTAAGACGTTCTAGTCGTACTATAAGGCGTTTTAGACTTATTAAATCTCCTATTAACTCTTATAGATCCCGTAACGTAGAGGCTAAATCTTACTAATAATATAGGAGAACTACGCGTTACTAATAAGATCCCTTTATATACGCCTAATATAGACGCGCTAATATACTAAGATTAGCCTCTTATACTAAATATAAATAGTATATTCCTACCTATTATTAGCGTTAAACGCGCGGCTAAGGACGAACCTAAGTACCTAGTAAAGCGACTTAACGATAAAGAGGTACTAATAATCTATCTAGTTAACCTCTTAAACTAAAGCTTCTACCCCTTACTTATCTTAGCTATCTCTCTTACCTTAGCTACATAAATTATAACGTAGGTAGTACTCTATTATAATAATCTTCCTCTAGAGCCGCGTAGATATAAGTAAATACTATACTATCTATATAAAGATCTCTTTATAGACGCTATTAATAAGGAGTTTTAGAAGGTAATAGATACTAGGACGTTTAAATAGGTTAAGAAGCTACTAGATACTATAATAATACCCCTTACTTAGATATTTAAATATAAGCTAAACGCGAACCTTCTTCTAGAGTATTATAAGGCTCGCCTTTATATAAGAGGAGACTTATAAAGTACGAAGTATAAGACATACGCGTCTACCCTTACTATATAAATCTTTCGCGCCTTAATAGCTATTATTACGGCGTTTAATATAGAGTATAACTAATAGGACGTTATTAACGCTTTTTTAAATACTAGACTCCTCTACGCGTTATATACCTAGCCTCTAGAAGGGATTAAACGTCTAGGCTATATAGTATTAAAAATCTACTAAGCGTTATACGGTCTTAAAGAGGCTTCCCTTCTCTAGTAAACCTACTTTATAAGTATCCTAAGGAAGCTCGGCTTTAAATAAGTACTAGGAATTAAGTATCTCTTTACTAATAGTCTTATATACGTATTCTTCTATATAGACGACCTCTATATAGTTTACTTTTATAAAGACGCGGCGTATATAGCGGCTATTAAATCTAAACTTAAGAGAGAGATTAAGATTACTAGTAGAGCCCCTATCTACTAGTTTTTAGGTATGAAGATTACTAGGAATAGGGCTAAGTAGGTCCTTTAGGTAGACTAAGAAGTATATATTAAGAAGATAGCTACCTAGTACGCGATTAAACTTAATACTAAGCCTCTATAATCACTACTCCTAGTAGGATTAGACCTCTCTATACCTAAGAACTATATTACTATACTTAAAGAGATTAAGGCGTTTTAAGGCTATATTAGCTTAATTAACTTTATAGCTATTACTATATATTTAGACGTCGCCTTTACTATATCTTAGCTAGCTAGATACCTTATAAACCCTATAAAAGCTTATCTAAAGGCTGCTAATTACGTTCTATAGTACCTACTTAATACTAAGATACTTAGCCTACGGTATAGACGTAGATAACTAAATAGAGTAGCGCTTAGCGCCCTATATAGGGAGTTCTTTAGAGCTTTAGACGCTTTATTTAGCGATAATATAGCTACTTATAAGTTATCTAAAGGATAGATCTTTACGCTATTTAGTAGCCTAGTAGACTAGAAGGCTACGCGCTAAACTACTATTATAAAGTCTACTACTAAAGCTAAACTATTATCTCTCTCTTATACTAGGACTAAGATAGTTTAGTAGAAGTAATTCTTTAAGAATCTCTACTTATATCTAGACTTATTACTAATTCTTTAGTATAATAACTAATAAACGCTTAGGATTATTACTAAAGATCTTCCTAAACTAAAGATATCTCTTTAGTACGTAGATATCTATTAATATTAGCTATACTAAGTATACTAGGATAGCTCTATTTAGTTTTAGTAGTATCTAACTAAAGAAATACCGGCTAATAGCCTTACTAAATAGCTTAATAGAGTAGTCTATAAAGCCTTTATCTAATAGGCTAGACTTATACTAGCTAGAATAGAGTTTTAGGAGTAGTAGTCTACTACTTATAATATATTAGTATTATCCCGTTATATAGAAATAATACTAAACCTAATAACGCTAATACGTAACCCTATAACTAATAATTTAATAACCCTCTTATTAAATATACTATCTCCTACTTATTAAGACTATCTATACTTATTTCTCCTTTTTAACTAATAATATCCTCTTACTAGAGTAATAGCCTCTTTAATAACCTTAATAACCTTATCTTTAGACCTCTTAAGTACTAAACGCTTTAATATAGAGTAGCTATCTAGGCTACCTTTACTTCTATTACTAGGAAATACTATATCTAGCTATATAGCGCCTATTAGGACCCTATATAGTTAAAGTAGATATATAACGTCCTCTTCTTAGTCCTCCCTACCTTTATTAAACTTAACTATAAGGCTAGCTATACTTTTAACTTAGCCTTCATCCTATATAAGTCTATTCGCTATAATAAGAACCTAAACTATATATAAGTACTTAGGAGTAGTATCTACTAAGCTAGCTTATTTAATAATCTTATTATCTTACGCCTATACGCCTTATTAGTTTTTAACCCTATCTAGAAGGGACTATACTATAATAACTATCTAGGTAAGATTAACTATAGTAATCTCTTAAATTCTAATAATAAGATATTTCTCCTTAAGGAAGCCTATATAAGCTACGTTCTTACCTATTAGCCCTATACCTAGACTAGATACTAGGTAGTAGTTAGCTACTTTAAGGGTATTAAATAAGAGGATAAGGGTATAGGTAAGGTTAGCTTTATAGATCTTATAAGAGATAATTAAGGGGCCTAGGGGACCCTTCTTTAGTATTAATAAGGCGTTTCCTAGTTTAGCTAGACTATAACTTTATTTTATAGCGTTCTTATATCTCTTAGGCTTTAGAATCGTTCTATTCTAGGGGGGTAAATCGCGCTAAGACGACTCTACTATATATACTTAATACGATATCTTTAATATCTCCTAAGGCGTAGTAGTAGCGATATTAGTAGAGAACTAATAAGGCACGTTTATAATTACCTAATTCTAGTTATATAAAGTAGTTATATAAGTAGATAGTTATAGAGAAGAAGATAATATCTTCCCCTTATTATATAACTAATTATATATATAGACGTACCTACTTATCTATAATTCCTAGGTATATATATTATACCTTCTTCTCTTAACTACTATAGATAAACTCCCTATATTTTCTCTATATATAGGAATATTAATCTCTCTCTCTTCTACCCTCTATCTCTCTTCTTATAGTCTTATACTATAAAAATACTTTTATCTAATTATTATACTACTACCCTAATATATAGACTAACTAAGTAAGATAGCTACTATCTTACTTACTATACCTTTTTAGGTTAGTTTATATAGTAGTATTAGTCCTACTACCTTAAAGAGTAAGTAAGATTTATATCTACCTAGAGGTTATTAGTTTAAGTCCTAGTTAAACTACTCTTATAGGTATAAGCTAAATTTAGGTTATCGCTTAGGGGTATATATATTAGTAAGTAGTATACTTACGTAATCTATACGCCTAGTATATGCCGTAATTTTACTACTATATATATATACTACGTTCCTATAGCTATTATAGTCTTTATTACTCTATCTACTAGTTAGCCTTATCTACTAACTAGCCTAGTACCTACGTATTAGTAGACTAGTTCCCTATTAGTACTAACTTACGTCTACTTTATAGCTAAATAGGTTAAACGTAAGGACGCGTTCCTCTAAGGGGGAGATAGTATTATACTACTACCCTAATATATAGACTAACTAAGTAAGATAGCTACTATCTTACTTACTATACCTTTTTAGGTTAGTTAGTATAGTAGTATTAGCCCTACTACCTTATACTAATCTTAATTCTTTTTTTACCTACTATACCTATAAGAATATATAGCTATTCTAAATTAAGGCTAAGTAAGGATTTTAAGTTTTTAGGGAGAAGGTAATAATAATAATAGTCTAAAGAAGTATATATATATAGATAGATAGCTAGATAGATAGGCTAGTAAGTAAGAGAAAAAGAGAGATTAGATAGTAAGTAATACTAGAAATATATATACTTTAAAGTATTATTAAAGTTCTTTTTATTATAAGTAGCTTATTAGAAGTTAAAGATAAGTAGTAAAAATATCTATCTTCTATTATAATAGATATAGGTACTAACTAGGGCTAAAGTAGACTATTTAAATTACTAACTAATAGTCCTAGAATATATATAATATAGCTTATAGCTATAATACTAATACCTATAGACCCTACTAGAGATTAGAAATTAAGGTAGAGCCTAGTAGCTACTACCTAGAACCTAAATAGGGCTATATATATAAGTAAGAATATATAAAAAGCCCTTTATAGACGAAACCCTATAAACTAAGGTTTTATATAATATCTACTCTAAATATATTATTATTACTACTTAATTTAACTCCCTATAGTACTAAATCTTATATTTAAAACCTTTAACTACTATAGCTAGTTAAATTAAAAATAGCTCCTATAACTTATTTAGGAAGTATTAATCTAGAGGCTAGTATACTAGCTATAAACCTACTAGTTAGGGGCTAAGAGGCTACTAACCTAGAGATAGTTTCTCCCTAGATTAATAAAGATACTTATATTAAAGTATAGTTCCTAAATAATAGTAAGAGCTAGCTCTTAGCTATACTAGTACTAAATCTATATATTATAACTATTAATAATAAGATTAGAGCGCTCTTAGTAATACTAGACTCTATAAATATAGAAGAGCTTATAAATATATACTAATAAGTTTAGAGACTCTAGAAGATTAAATAGAGTCTCTTAGGGCTACCTACTATAACCCTAGTTAGGACTAACTTATAACCTAAATTATAAGTTCTATACTATAACTCTCTTAGCTCTCTTATTAAGGCCCCTATATCTAAGCTTATAAGCTTAGAGGTAAAGGATATTAACTTCTAGTTCTAGGCCCTAAATAATACGTTTAAAATATATAGTACTTCTAAAGATTTAGGGTACTAGTTATAATAGGCTATCTAAGGGCTAGCTATTAGTAAGGTAAACCTATATAATAAGGTATTTAATACCCTTAACTTAAAAATAGACCCTCTAATTTACTTTAAAGACTTCTATATATTTATTATAGATTAAATTTAGGACCCTAATATATAGAGGTTTAAAATATATATAAAGTTCTTTAATATAACTTAGGGTAGAGGTAAGAGTTTAAAAGTCTATAGTCTATACTAGAGGCTAAGGAATAATACCTTAAGTTTAAGATTATTAATAAAGAGTACTATATTATATACTAGTTTTTATAGGTATACCTACTCTTATATACTAGATTAACTAAGATAAGTACTAAGAGCTAGATAAAGACTAAGTATAATATATTTACTAAGATTAAGAAAGTAGAAGAGCTTCTAGGGTAGTCCTTCTAAAGAAGTAGCCCTAAAGGGATACCTAAATAGGGCTAGTTTAACTCTAGTTTAGTACTCTCTTAGGGGCTAAGATCTAAGAAGAAATTCTAGAGCCTCCTATCTAGGGGTATAGCTAATAAGGTAACCTATCTAGAGAATAGGCTAAAGAACTATTAGACTAGTAACTAGTACTAAAAGAGTAGTAATCCCTAGCTAATAAGGAACTAACTACTACTAGCTAATAAGAAGTTAGAAAAAGGTATACCCTAGTTATATACCTAAGAGTATCTTAGTTACTAGAGTAGAAGGATTAATAAAGAGACTATTAAGTAATATATAATTTACTAGTAATTTATATTACCTATAATATAGTTACTAGGATATACTTCCTAATAGCTCTTATTAATAATAGTACTACCTTAAGCCTAATTTAGAGGTTAGTAGTCTTAGATAAGGGCCTTATTTCTACCTAAGAGCTACCTAGTTACTATTAAAATACTATCTTAGCTAATAGATTCCCTCTTATTCTAAGATAAGCCTACTAGTTTATTATAACTACGTAAGATAATTAAGGTTAGAGCTAAACTATAGGCCTCTAGCTATTCTAGGAAAGCTAAGATATATTATTTAAACTTATTCTTAGTCTAGGCTAGATTAGTAAAGCTAAATACTATTTTAAGTACTTCTAAGAATATAGTATATCTTTCTCCTAGAATAACCTTAGCTATAAACCTATAATTAAATAAGTATTATTAGAGGAATTAGAAAAGGAGGTTAGCTCTAAGAGATATATCTATAGTATCTAGACCTATAGGTCTATAGTATAATAACCCTAATAGGTTAGCTATCTAGGTTCTATTAGAACTCTAATTATCTATAGTTACCCTCTATACTAATAAAGATAGTAATACTCTATATCTAGTAGCCTATATAGATACTAGTAGGGGCCTAATCTAGAGCCTTCTAGAGTAATATACTAAGTTTAATAATATCTTTAATAGTAAACTTATAGGTAACCTAGTCTAAAATATAGAGTATAACTATATAATTAATCTTAAGGATAACTAAGTACTACTATAGTTACCTATATATAACCTATCTAAGTAAGAACTAAGTATCCTTAGAGAGTACTTAGAAAAGGCGCTATATCTTAGATAGATTAGACTAAGTAAGTCGCCTATAGGGGCCCTAATCCTCTTTATACTAAAGGCTAATAGGACTCTATACCTTTATATAGACTACTAAGGGCTTAATAGGGTTACTATTAAAAATTATTACCTCTTACTACTTATTAGGAAGCTAATAGACTATATATTAGGAGCTACTATATATATAAAGTTAGACCTCTATAATATATACTATTAACTCTAGATTAAGGCTAGAAATAAGTAGAAGATAGCCTTTAAGATATAATATAATATAGCTACTATAAGTATCTAGTAATACTATTTAGGCTAGCTAATACTCCTATATCCTTCTAAGTATATATCTACTAAGCTATAGCTAGGCTCCTAGACTCTATTTATATTATCTACTTAGATAATATTCTTATATACTCCTAAGATAAGGTAGACTATATAAGATATATAAAGCTAGTCTTATAATAGTTATTAGAATAGAGGCTATATACTAAAATCTTAAAATATATATTCTATATAAAATAATTTAAGTTCCTAGAGTTTATAATTACCCCTAATAGTATCTAAATAGACGCTAAAAGGGTCTATACTATTAAAGAATAGCTAGAACTATAAAGCTATAAGAATATATAGGTATTCCTAGGCTTTACTAACTTCTATTACTAGTTTATCTAGAACTACTCTATACTAACCTAACCCCTATATAAATTCCTATAGGAGGCTAGTTAGGCTCTAGCTAGTACCTTTATAGATACTATAGAAGTAAAGAAGAAGAAGACTAGGAAGAGCCCTATAAGGTTAGGGTTAGGTTAGGTTAGGGTTAGGGTTAGGGTTAGGGTTAGGGTTAGGGTTAGGTTAGG